>NC_140589.1:1487287752-1487427752 GCF_964204655.1 Triturus cristatus | reverse complement strand
CTCAAGTACTGGAGTACTAGAAAAGCTGCTCAGCTCCTTCTCCCAGGGATTCAGAAGAAATAATGAGGGTAGTGGGTGTGGTGTTGGAAGTTTCTGGAACTGAAACTACTATAAACCAATGAAAAGTGTTGTTTCTTTAATCACATGACTTGACGTACGCGCACCGTGAGCGCACGGAGCACGCATGGAGCATGCACGCATGCGCGTACGGAGCACGTGCGTACGGAACACGCACGCATGCGCGTACGGATCGCGCGCGTACAGTAAGGAAACGTTGGGGGATCCACACAAGCCATACCTCCCTGGAATCCCCCGGGTGTCTAGTTTTCAGAAATGTGTGGGTTTGGTAGGTTCCCCTAGGTGGCCGCCGAGCACCGGGCCAAAAACCCAGGTGACCCCCTTGCAAAACCAGTTCGTTTTTAGGTAGGCAATTTTCATGTCGCCTCACTACGTTGTGGGCCCTTGCCTGTTGCGGGTACTTGGGCCTCCCACACGAGTGAGGCACTGTTTTTATCGGGAGACCCGGGGGAACGCTGGGTGGTAGGAAATTTGTGTCAGCCCGCTGATGCCACAACTTTCCCACACACAAATGTGTGAAAAATGTGATTTTTTCAGCTAAATTTGAGGTTTGCAGGGCATTCTGGGTAGGGAAACGTTGGGGGATCCACGCAAGCCATACCTCCCTGGAATCCCCAGGGTGTCTAGTTTTAAAAAATGTGTGGGTTTGGTAGGTTCCCCTAGGTGGCCGCCGAGCACCGGGCCAAAAACCCAGGTGACCCCCCTTGCAAAACCAGGTCTTTTTGAGGTAGGCAATTTTCATGTCGCCTCAATACGTTTTGGGCCCTTGCCTGTCGCGGGTACTTGGGCCTCCCCCACGAGTGAGGCACCGTTTTTATCGGGAGACCCGGGGGACGCTGGGTGGTAGGAAATTTGTGTCAGCCCGGTGATGCCTCAACTTTCCCACAAAAAAATGTGTGAAAAAGGTGATTTTTTCAGCTAAATTTGAGGTTTGCAGGGCTTTCTGGGTAAGCAAACGTTGGGGGATCCACGCAAGCCATACCTCCCTGGAATCCCCCGGGTATCTAGTTTTCAGAAATGTATGGGTTTGGTAGGTTTCCCTAGATGGCCGCCGAGCACCGGGCCAAAAACCCAAGTGACCCCCCTTGCAAACAGGTGGTTTTGAGATAGGCAATTTTGATGTCGCCTCACTGCGTTTTGGGCCCTTGCCTGTCGCGGGTACTTGGGCCTCCCACATCAAGTGAGGCACCATTTTTACCGGGAGACCCGGGGGAACACTGGGTGGTGGGAAATTTGAGTGAGCCCGGTGATGCCACAACTTTCCCACACAAAAATGTGTGAAAAATTTGATTTTTTCAGCTAAAATTGAGGTTTGCAGGGGATTCTGGGTAAGGAAACGTTGGGGGATCCACGCAAGCCATGCCTCCCTGGAAGCACACGGGTGTCTAGTTTTCAAAAATGTATAGGTTTGCTAGGTTTCCCAAGGTGCCCGCAGAGCTAGGGTTCAAAAACTACAGCTAGACATTTTGCCAAAAAAGGGTCATTTTTCACTGCAAAATTGAGGTGTGACCATGTTGCGTTTTGCGCCGTTTCCTGTTGCGGGCACTAGGCCGACCCACACAAGTGAGGTACCGTTTTTCTCGCAAGACTTTCGGGAACGCGGGGTGGGTGGAAATTTGTGGATCCACGCCGATTCCGGAACTTTCCACCACAGAAATGTGGGGAAAATGTGGTTTTTTTAATCAATTTTTTAGGTTTGCAAGGGATTCTGGGTAACAGACCCTGGTGGGAGGCAGTCAAGTCACCCCATCCTGGATTCCCCTGGGTGTCTAGTTTTCAAAAATGTATAGGTTTGCTAGGTTTCCCAAGGTGCCCGCAGAGCTAGGGTTCAAAAACTACAGCTAGACATTTTGCCAAAAAAGGGTCATTGTTCACTGCGAAATTGAGGTGTGACCACGTTGCGTTTTGCGCCGTTTCCTGTCACGGGCACTAGACCGACCCACACAAGTGAGGTACCATTTTTATCGGGAGACTTAGGGTAATTCAGGAACTGTTATTATCTATTGACTTTCGATGCATTTCTGCCTTTCAAATGAAAGATATTGTGTAAAAAAGAAGTCATTCTAAAAAATGACTGATAATTCTCATGCTAGTATGAGTATTCCCAATTTCAGAAATGTGCAAATATCTACTGTTTCTAAACTCTATATTTTGTTCCCATTTCAGAAATACATAGGTGTCTTTCATACCGATTTTTCCATGTACACATGTTTACAGAATAATTACTATATACCCGGTACATAATAAAAAACCATTGCAAGTTGCTGCTCAGTTTTTGGCTCTGGGTTCGTCGGGTTCTTGGTGAACCTACAAGTCCTATATATCCCCACAACCAGTAATGTCCAGCGGATGTAATGGTATATTGCTTTCAAAGAGCTGTCATAATTAGAAGAAGAGACAGGTGAAAACGTTGACACAAAAGGCTGTTTTTTTCAACTAATTTTCAATTTATCCTATATTTAACTGTTAGTTTCTATAAAAAAAACCTTGATGGATCTACGCAAATGACCCCTTGCTGAATTCAGAATTTTGTCTTCTTCTCGAAAATGTAGAGCTTTCCAGGATCCATTATTGCTTTTGTACCCATTTCTGCCATTAACTGGAAGGAGGTCAAAAGCACAAATAATCGCAAAATTAGGCTATGTCCCAGAAAAATGCCAAAACTGTGTAAAAAATGTTGGGTTTCTGACAAAAGTCTGGTATCCCTGAAAAGCTGGGAACATGGTGATTTCAACCCCACAAACCCTTTTTTGATAACATTTGCAGGGAAAAACCAAGATGCTTTCATTTGCAGCCCGCTTTTCCCATTTTTCCGAAAAAACCCAAACTTTTGCTGTATTTTGGCTCATTTCTGTGACCCCTCTAGGAGAATCCACAAACCCTGAGTACTTTTAGAATCCCCATGATGTTGGAAGAAAAGGACGCAAATTTGGCGTGGATACCTTATGTGGTCAAAAAGTTACAGGGGCCTCAGTGCGCACTACCCCAAATAGCCAGAAAAGGGCGTGGCACAGGAGGACAAAAAGGCCTGGCAGCGAAGGGGTTAACCTATGATCAAGCCTGACAACTAAATCAATGAACTCGGAACAATTTGAAGTTAAATATACCATGTGCATCAGGGAATCCTTTAAGTCATCCCTCAACCCTCTATAAAAGAGGGTAGTTCCTTTTTCCTCAGGCCACTGGATGTCCGTAGTTAATTTACCAAAAGCAGTACTAGAAGTAAGGAGATCCTTATTACCATGGCATAGGTTTAACAACTCATTATCGCTGGCCTGGACAAAGGTGTGCGTAGCAAAGAAATGGTGCATCATCTCTCAAAACCTTCCAAAATCATGTAAAACTGGGTAATTTGTTTCAGTAAGTGAGATAGCAGTTGACCACAGCCCCCCCCAATATAATATCTGATAAAGGCAATCTTGGCTGTGTCAGCGAGAGAGGCTCCTAGTTCACAAAGGAACTGCAACTGGCACGGACTCCAGAAGGCATCAAATGTGTTACTATCTGTAAAAAGACATGCAGGTGGGGCCAAAGGCACTGGGAATGGTATGGTAACTGTGACATGAACAGGACTAGCACTTCCGTTAGTTGAAGCATTTGCTTGAATTCCCGAATCACCAAAGTGTGAGGGCTGAAAGACAGGATGTGTACTTTTGGAAACCGCCCCAGCCCCTACCTCTCATGACCATGGTAAAAATTAGAGTGATCCTGCCTCAGCTCAGCCCTGAGTGACAGATTTTCCATTTGTAAGGTCTTAACTTCGTGCCAAACCTCCTCTAAGGCTTGCGCTAGATCGATGACATTCAGGGTGTCCTCGGACAAGGCCTGCCACAGATCCTGAATGTCTATCTGGTCATTTATTTTGTCCGAGTAGTGGAAGCATACAGGGCTTGGCCTTCTGTCATGCACTCACCTGGTTCTACTGGAGATGATGCTGGACCTCCTATCCCTCCCAAAGACTGGGCATGCCGAGGAACAATCCCTTAGTCACACCCTGTCCTCCATTATGTCTATGCCCCAGGGAGCCCACCCCAGGCCTGTATTCATGAAGTGTGGGGGGGCTGCATGGCCCCCCTCCCTGAGATCACGCACCCACCAAGTCATCCATACAGACACTCATACACCCACTGATTCACCAATACACCTTAGTATAGATATTTAACACTCATAAACTTTTTTAAAACAGTCACTGGATGATGTTGTCAATGATGTCGTCAGTGATGTCATTTGAGATGTCATCAGTGATGTCATGTGTGATGTCACTAACCATGTAATGAGTGATGTAATATGTGAGGTCATAAGCAGTGCATTGCCAGTGTGCAAGTTATAGTTAACTCCGGTAACTATAACTGCTGAGTTTCCCTGGTTTTGTATGAGTAAAATCGGATCCGAACTATAACGTCCCTGTAACCTTTCTTTTTTTTGTGAATTTCTAAAGTTTTTTTAATTCTATTTCCTAACTATAACCTCTTTGTAACTTTTGATTTTCTCAGTAAATTCCTAAGGTTTTTTAAATGCTAATTCCTAACTATAACATCCCTATAACCTTTGTATTTTTTAGTGTATTTCTAAGGTTTTTTAACTACCAGTCACGTTTGCAGAGTGGTGGAGAAAGGGGGCTGGGCTCCGACCAAGTCTTAGGAATTCCACTGCGTAGGATGTACAGGACATACCAGGAGGGTTTCTTGTCCCCCAAGGTCCCTCTGGAGCCAATGAGACTTTTTCCCCAACTAGTAGTGAACCAGGAGGCACGTTTGCAAGATGTTTGATTTAGTCTGTAAGGAGTGTGGTTGTTTGATAGAGCTGAAATATGTTGTTAAAGCGTCGTTTGGACACCATTACACTGCAAGATGTGATTGTGCCTTCTGCCTTGGCCTTATTCATATGTATGCCGCTGCAACTTCAAGTGCTTTTTAGGTTGAGTCTAGCAGCACACATGCGCTGCTTTGCCAGGCTTGAGGTATCTACTCGGGGTGTTAAGACCACGCCTACCACTTTCCATTTGTTTCTGTCTGTGCCTTTCATAATCCCTTTATTTTTATTGGGAGAACGATGGTATCTGTCCCTCCTTTGGGTGTGTTTTTAAGGTTGTGGCGACTGACCCCATTACAGGTCGCCCTGCTATTTGACATACTTATCTTTTGTTGGCGTACTCTTTTTTTTCAATAGATGGATAAAATAAACACAGCTTTATCATGGCTGTGCCATATTTTTCAACACTCATTTGATAGTGTTGCAGATGCCTAGGAAGCAGGCACGAAAGCCGTAACCGTGTCACTTCTTTAAGCGGGGCAGGAACACGAAGAAGCAGGGCACCGTGATGACTATGAGCACCACTCCTATGACCACGGCAGCTGCCATCAACCCAGGGACCACCTGCAGTGATTCCACAGGCACTCGCAGCACCACATCACTCAAACACAAGTCAGCCATCACATCCGGAGACGAGAGAGAACGAGTCCTGCTCTCCTAGGCTCCCTCTGTATTTTACCGTGCTGTTGGCTTCACCCTCATTTCGCGGGGGATTCATTTTTTAAATGATGCATAAAAACAAACTATCTGCGGTGCCGTGATAACAGGTGGTTTGTTACATAATATTTGCACCGGTATTTACAAAGCATTGAAACTTTCTGAAGTGCTTGAGTTGTCTAGCAACAGTTACTCTGAGCAAATCTGGGAGGGATGCGATAGGAACAGCTGCTAGGGATTCTAGGATATTGAGTTTTTAGTATCCTTTGACTGAGAGAAAAGCTGCCATTTCACATGCTGGCACAAGAAGCATAGGAGACCAAGTATTTTCAATCACATAGGGGCCGATTCTGATAGCCAGTCGGACAGCTGTCCGTAGCCATACCGTGCGACCGACACGTACCCGGAGCCGGTCCGTCCTGGAGAGCAAGTAGGAGGCGCATAACTGTCAAAAACCCGACCGACACGTAGGCTGTGATTCAAGCTCCATTCTCCGTCCGAGCCGTAACTCCTAATGCTGAACTGAGTCCCCCGGAAGCAGTATCCATATCAGTTTCCAGCATGACAAGTACGATGCGTACTTCCTACGCGCCGGACGGGTAGCCACGTACGGCACGTCACAGCACCCGGAAAACAAGCATATCAGCTACGATTCACGCCACAACTCAGTCCACGGCTACGAGACGGACCAGCTTGCAGCGGGTACGAGACGGAGCAACAAGCAGCGTGTACAACACGAACACATCATGAATCCCATCGCGCAGGTCATACCAGTACTCTACATCTATGACCGGCTCAGGAACCGACGCCGAAAGGCGCAGGAGGTAAGTCAGACACCTACCTCAAAAACAAACGACACGTACCTGCAAAATGGCACACACACACAGGGGATCCACATCATGGCCACAAACAGGCTACCATAGGGGCTGCATGGCCATCACCACTAACACCACCACCCATAGGGCTTATGTTGCCCATCACTACTGCCACCCCCACTCCCAGGGGGTATGTTGCCCATCACCCCTGCCACCCACAGCCATAGGGCTTATGTTGCCCATCACCCCTGCCACCCCCAGCCATAGGGCTTATGTTGCCCATCACTACTGCCACCCCCACGGGACCTGTTGCCCATCACCCCTGCCACCCCCACTCAAGGCGGGTATGTTGACCATCACCCCTGCCATCCCCACGGGACCTGTTGCCCATCACCCCTGCCACCCCCACTCACGGCGGGTATGTTGACCATCACCCCTGCCAACCCCAGCCATAGGGCTTATGTTGCCCATCACCCCTGCCAACCCCAGCCATAGGGCTTATGTTGCCCATCACTCCTGTCACCCCCAGCTATAGGGCTTATGTTGCCCATCACTACTGCCACCCCCACTCACAGGGTGTATGTTGCCCATCACACCTGCCACCCCCAGCCATAGGGCTTATGTTGCCCATCACCCCTGCCACCCCCACTCACAGGGGACCTGTTGCCCATCACCCCTGCCACACCCCGCCATAAGGCTTATGTTGCCCATCACCCCGGCCACCCCCAGCCATAGGACTTATGTTGCCCATCAACCCTGCCACCCCCACTCACAGGGGACCTGTTGCCCATCACCCCGGCCACCCCCAGCCATAGGGCTTATGTTGCCCATCACCCCTGCCACCCCCACTCACAGGGGACCTGTTGCCCATCACCCCTGCCACCCCCAGCCATAGGGCTTACGTTGCCCATCACCCCTGCCACCCCCACTCACAGGGGACCTGTTGCCCATCACCCCTGCCACCCCCAGCCATAGGGCTTATGTTGCCCATCACCCCTGCCACCCCCACTCACAGGGGACCTGTTGCCCATCACCCCTGCCACCCCCAGCCATAGGGCTTATGTTGCCCATCACCCCTGCCACCCCCACTCACAGGTGACCTGTTGCCCATCACCCCTGCCACCCCCAGCCATAGGGCTTATGTTGCCCATCACCCCTGCCACCCCCACTCACAGGGGACCTGTTGCCCATCACCCCTGCCACCCCCACTCACAGGGGACCTGTTGCCCATCACCCCTGCCACCCCCAGCCATAGGACTTATGTTGCCCATCACCCCTGCCACCCCCAGCCATAGGGCTTATATTGCCCATCACCTCTGCCACCCCCACTCACAGGGGACCTGTTGCCCATCACCCCTGCCACCCCCAGCCATAGGGCTTATGTTACCCATCACCCTTGCCACCCCCACTCACAGGGGACATGTTGCCCATCACCCCTGCCACACCCAGCCATAGGGCTTATGTTGCCCATCACCCCTGCCACCCCCACTCACAGGGGACCTGTTGCCCATCACCCCTGCCACCCCCAGCCATAGGGCTTATGTTGGCCATCACCCCTGCCACCCCCACTCACAGGGGACCTGTTGCCCATCACCTCTGCCACCCCCAGCCATAGGGCTGATGTTGCCCATCACCCCTGCCACCCCCAGCCATAGGATGGGTGATGCGCAACACATCCAGCATACTCCAACATCAGGTATGTCCGCAAAATACATCCCCCCTAACATCATGTCAACAGTGTATTCTGTGACAAATGCCCACAACAGTGATTATGGCTACGAACATACAATGTAAGTAACAGCACATGTGTGACCAACACATGAGTGTGACATACACAAGGCAAGCATCACCATAGCACTGTGGCAATGTAAAAAAAAAAACACCCCCTCACTGTGTAGAACAGAAGTTAAGTGTGGGCTTCCAAAATGCAGCAGATTTTGAGCATTGTGGTGATGGGGACTAAAGCCCCCCTCATCACAGTGACCAAAAGGTAAGTGTCATCATGGTCAAAGCTGCAAATAACAAACAGCAAGTATGATTCCTGCTCTCAACACATTAAACACTTCTGGGGCAAACTAGTGGTTGTGTCCCATACACACAGAGATGTGGTGAGGCTAACAGTGCTGTGAAAACATAACACACTCTCGACCATGTGCAGACAAGCACCACACATGGGGGCTGACAATGCATACAGTGTACAATGACACAAGAGCAGAAGTGACCATCACCAAGCATGCACACATCTCGAAAATAGACACACCAATCAAAACAACATGTATAGACTGTAGGTGTCAGCTCACAAACTCACATTCCATGCCGGCAATGGCACCTAACAACCAGGATGAATGTGCACAATGATGTGATATGACTCACAGGGACAGCAGGGAAAATCACAGAAACAGCATCCAGACAAAGGCCCATAACAGCAATACCAATGCACTGGTGCAGATCCACAAACACAAACAGGCAAACACACACTGCACATCTGACACAGCATGTGTGTGTGTGTCACAGTATCCCCAGGCAACTACACAACACATGAGCGGGGGCTGAACCACAGTGACACAGATGTGTACACAGTGCCATACAATAGTAAACCATCATTGGGACACCCTCAGTGGGCAATCATGCATTGGGAGATGAGAGGGAGCACAACAGACACATGTGACACAAGCTGGAATGAACACCAACTAACACAGCAAGAGACTGACACACAACAGCACTACTCCCAGGGACCAGACATTGGGGTGACACAAGCATGCATGACACCTCCACTGTGATGACAAAGGCAGATGTTGTACAATCTGGGAAACCCAGACATGTGTCCTGTTCCACAAACGTACATCACACATACACAAACACAAATCACTCAGCATGACCCCTCATCCATGGACAAACGGGAGCTAGGGGACCATCCATGCAAACATTCACATCAGTCCACCCTCAACACCACACACCCTGAACTGCAACAATGTGTATCTGTGAAGCCCACATGGACAGGTGATATTGCACATGCACCCATGACAAACACAGGAATGTTGGGAGGAACCAAGGTGTACAGACACATCACACAAGGACAGTTTACAACCCTGGGGAATGACAGACATACTGCACAGTATGCAGTACATGGCCATGACCTCAAAACTCACGTAACCTCCAGAATCCCTGCCACAGTCCGAGGACAATGCAGAAGCCAAGGAGAACCACAAGGCACACATGCTGACACCTGCCAACATTGCAGCCATGAACCCGACAAGTGGGTGCAGTCACACAAACATACAAATGTCTCAATCACTGAAAACTACCACCTAGGGACAACTACATGATTTAGCAAATAAACAGATGCCTTGAGGAACCATAACTGTGTCCCATCTGTGTCTGACAACATCATCACCACTCAGAACTGACAAATCCCAATGATGATACACCAATTAACAGTAGTGTGTCATGCACCCACACATCTAGTAGCCCATTGGAAAGTAGTGGGATGAACCCTGTACCACTCAACAAGCATCAACAACAGGAACATATCAAGGGAACACTGTCTGTGTATGAACAGGGATGTGGACACACACACATGCTCATACAACACACACCATGGGCCCAGGCAATGTCACTGGACAACACACTTACTTGAGGGGACCCAATTCCTGTGGAAGCTCAGCTGTGCCAAACATATTCACCGCAAGTCTCACTCATGTCTGCAGAACACTTGGTCAGTCAGCCATCAGTTACCACACAATGAAGGCTCTGGTCTCAACAGCCTGGGTACGTGAGTCTTCCCTAACTCATCTGCACATACCCAAAACATATGTCTAGCAAGTTGCACAGAGGACCCAGTTGCTCCTATTACAATGATGCCCACACCTGTAGGTCCTGTGTGGATGAGCACAAAGTATGTGGAAGTGACAAATTGGACAATGGGAAGCACATCATATGTGCATGGGTGCATGCCAGAGATGTGACCATGCAAATGAAATGCTCACAGAGAGATGTCCACAAATAGCTGGTCCTGACACACCCAGGTAGCTGCAAAAGATTACATGGATACCCACCAGAATAGGATACATATCTCATGAACCACAGGGAGTACCTCACAGCAACACATCAGTATTCGACATTGTAAACAAAGCATCACAGGTGCAAGGGCATGTTAAACATCATCAACATAATGTACAGCTAAATCTAGTTCACAGGGAGAAAGAAAAAAGCTTTATTCCGCATTTCAAAAGTTAAACGTCGGTGCAAACAAAAGGCCAATGGCCAGTCCATGTCCAAATGCCAAGGAGTGAAGTAGAGTGACAACTGTCACACCTTGCTTGCCTGCACTGCTAAGGACTGGGGTCATCCCCTCGGAGGGGCATAAATGGGGGCAGGCCAGGCACCGCAGGGACAGGATCAGGGTGCAGCAGAAGGAGGCAGTGAAGAGGTGGGGGATGCAGGCGAGACACTTGCAACTGCAGTGGAGCTGACTGAAGTGGTGGGTGCTGTCACAACTGTGGGGCACAAGTTAGATGGTGTGGGTGCCGGCACAACTCCAGTGGGCAGGTCAGATGGAGTGGATTGGCTCACCACTGCAGTGCCCAAGTCAGACGGGATGGTCGTGGACTCCAATGCAGTGCCTACATCCATGGGAGCGGAATGGGGGATAGGTGAGGTTGGCAGGGCAGGGGGGAGACACGGTCCCCACATCAGTGGCACTAACTGTCTGACCAGGTGTGGAGGAGCAAGTGCTAGGGGGGATGGCCGTAGCATTTTGGGGATGGTGTATCTGTGGGTGGGGGAACCCAGGGCAGGGAGTGGCGGGGGAACCTCTGGAGTGCTGGCCTGGGGGATGGAGGACGGAGACCTTGCTTTGGAGTTGCGTGGAGGCGGGGGGTCTTGCTCTTCTGGCGCCTGGGGGACTTGCGGGTGGGGGTCTCTGTCTGACTGCGCCTGGGGGAGGGTGTCCGGGTGTGAAGGGCACTCTCCTCTGTGTGTGGGAACTTCCTCTTCCCCTTGTATTCAGGATCTGCAGGGTCGGTGAGGAAGAGGCCAAGGTCATAGCAGAAGAGCTTCTGGGGAGATGGGGTTGCAGGTGAGGCAAGGGAAGGGGGCTGGGAGGGAGAGGTCTCGGAGGACTGCGGAGTGCTTGTGGATGACTGTGTGTGTGTCTGCAAACCAGCCCCTGTGAGTGTGGGATCAGTCCCCTGCGCCTGCTTGTGTGCACGTCTAGACCTTGGTTTGGGGGTTTCTGTGCTTGGGACAGGTAGGGTGCTAGGAATTGTGGGTGGTGCAGGGGTAAGAGGGGTGTGGGACTGTTGGAGGAGGGACACTGCTGCCTTCAGGGAGGAGGCCACGGACTGATTGGTCCTCTGTAGGGCAGACATGCCCGAGGAAATGCACTCCATGAATGACACCAGTTGTGTCAACAGACCTGTGTGTGCATGGAGGACCTTCAGCATCGACGTCTGCCCTACATGGATCTGTCGAAGTAAGTCCACAGACTCCTCACTCAGGGCAGCAGGGGACACAGGGGCAGGGGGTGCGGTGCCTGGCACAAAGGAGACATGCTCCCGAACACGGGAGCCTCCACGGACCTCTGGGTTGGGAGCCGATGGGAGGGTAGTGATGGTGGTGGGGGGCCATGGCGGGGACAGCCTCACTAGCTGGGGTTTGGTGGCTGCTGACACCCGCCTCCACAAGGGAGTCATCCTCAGAGCTGCTGTGGCCCTCAGCTGGGGGTGATGGTGCTGACGACTCCTCTGTGTGGCTCCACTCGCCCTCCGTGCCACTGGGTCCACCCGACTCCTCTCCTTCTGTCCCTGTCAGGCTCTGTGGCTCCACCTGGTCCGTGGAGCTGTCCCTTCCTGTGGCCGTGGATGTATCTGGATAGGAATAGGAAGTAAGAGAACAACATCAGTCACCTGCACCGACTGCACACACCACAGTGAGTACATCACATCACAGGGCAAGCCCTGGCATCATCAGCTGAACACAGCTGAAAGTGCCAACACTGTTTAGAATAAGACAATTGTCATTCTCAACATCAACCATGGCAAACATATCCCTCCTTGACTTTCACACATATGTCCGTTGCATGTTGGATGCTAACACCTCAATGTGCCAACATGCACCACCCACACATTAGATGTACATGCAAGTGAATATGTAGGAGTATGTCACTATACACACAGCACATCTTTTGCTACTGACTCAGTACAGGTGTCCGGATGAAAGGATGGGCAGAGACTCATGTCATATGCTTGTGATGCATGCCAGCAACACACACTATGATGTACCCATGTCCTGATGGGCAATGCCACAATGGGGTACATGGTGCACACTTGAACACAATGCAGGATCACTCATAGCAAGTTCAATGCCATGACACTGGGATGCCCTGAAAGTCAGTCAACACCATCTCCTGTCACAGGGGCATGGCATCCAGACAACAACAATATGCACTGACTCACAATCCTAGCTCAGGGGTAAAGCTAACTCTGCAGATGACCGGCGCACTTGCCCATCCCATGCAAACAACATATCCAGAACCCAAAAGACCCCACATCATGCAAAGCAGACATATGAGTCTCTGCAAACACAAATCCCTGTACACTAACACATCCAAGTCTGCCATGCATGTAACCCAGCTGCATGAAGGACACAGTTGCATACACCATTGTGCGCTGTCAGATGATCACACACCTATATGTCACACAGGTCTTGTCTCTCACAGTCACATCTCAGATGTCATGCTGACACTCTGAATCATGGACACCCCAGTTGTACATACCAACAAGCCACACCCTAATGACACAGAGGCACACACCTGAGGGCACATGTCACTAAGCACAACCTGCAATTTCATACACAGGAGTGGGATTACAGAGTGTTTCTAAATGCCCTTGAGGAGCCAAGACTGGCCAGGTCTACATGAAACAGTGTTTGGCCCTGGACAGTAGTCAGGTGGCTAAGCAAGTGTGACATACTTGATATACCTACTCCTGAGGCCCCAAAATTGGAGTCCCCTGCTGATTGGGTTTGTTTGGAATACCCCAGTCACATGTTGCAAGTCAGACCAGCAATTGGTACACATCTCAAGGGCACACACAGATCACATGTCAGATCTCAGGCATTGTGTAAATAATTGACCCACCCATGTAACACACAACAGTCACAGGACCAGATGCTGACTGGTAGCTGAAGCATAGCTGACTGTAGGGACACAGTGCCCTAGTGACACAAGCAACAGACTGTAGGGGCCACACCTGTGGAACAGATGAGGAGGGTGTATCACACAATTGAGGGACCCGAGTATTGGACTACAAGACCTACGTAATGTGGAAGTGTGACCAGGCCAAAAGACTGCAATTAGCATCTCAGACATAGTACACAGATTAGGAATGGACTTACCCCCTTCTTGCTGCTGTCTGGCCTTCAGCTGCCTATCCAGGTCCGGGAAGACCACCGCCAGTATCTGGAGCATGTGGGGAGTCAGGGTCCGGTGTCCGTCCCTCCTGCGTGGAGGTGACAGCTTCAGCTGGACTCTAGCTATCCTCCGGGTCCAGCCCCGAAGGTCCTGCCACCTCTTCTGGCAGTTGCGGATCCAGTGCTTGTAGACCCCCACAGAACGAACAGCCCGGGCGATGGTCAGCCAGATCTCCTGCTTCTGGTGGGCATCAACCTGTTAGGATGACAAAGTGAAAAGTACATTAACACACATGCCCCAGATTTGTGCAGCACACATTTGGATATACATGTCATCATCACAAAGGGAAATGAATTACACAGGTAGTGCAACCATGGGGGAGGAAAAATCAGCTGCATGTCTGACGTTCACAATGCCTGGATAGTTTAAGCTTGCAATCATGCACTTTAGCAGCAGGAAACCTATTCATTACATGTACCCACACATTTGGGGGATGAAAGTAGTCATTGAGAATGCTTGCCACTGGTGTACACACTGCTAGTACTGCTAGTCAGCCAACATGCATAATTAGGAAGTCAGTGGACTGCACACTCACCTGCTCCCCTGGTTTCCCATAGAGCTTGCTCTACTGTTGAAGGAGCCCGTCCAGCAGGGCCTGGTTCTCCTCCTCAGTGAAGGCTGGGGCCCTCTCCAGAGCACGTGCCATAGCAGGAGCCAGAGGATGCAGAGACAGCAGCAGTGGTAGCAGGGATGTGGTCCAGTAGCATGTAGTGCAGGCAAGTGAGCTCCCTGGGGGCCAGCCAGCCTTATATCTGTGCTGCAGAGGCAGAATCTGTGCCATGTGTCTCAAGTGATAGGTCCAACACGGTTGCATTCTATGAATCTGGCCAATCCATTTAAAAGTACAACTCGTACACACCTTCCGCATCGTTCAAATCTCCACCTTCATGGAACACTTGAAATTGCAACATTGGAGTAGGCATCCAACTGAATTTCCAGTGCACAACTCGTACAAGTTTTGAATCCGCATTCATCTCCATGACAGTCCGGAGCCAATGAGTGCGCCCAGCTCGTTCAACTGACTGTACAACGCGTATTTTGAATATACACATGCACCCGTCTCCATACAATTCAATGGCCAAGGCGTACGCCTGTCTCGGACCATGCCTGCACGATGCGTATGCATGATATTCACCCGCGTCGGTCCTCATTGCATTCAATGACAAAGCGTACGTACGGCTCGGACATGACCCGTGCAATGCGTACGCATTGTCACCCGCGTCGGACCTCATTAGTGTGACTATTATACGGATGCAACACACATATACTGCCCAGGGACACCTGTGCACACCTACCACACTACAGCATTGGCCACACAGTGTCCCATGGCATGTAAGGCTGCATTCCCTGGGTGTTTGGGGGGCCACGTCTGTTTTTTTGGCTGGCACTTTGTGCAGCCAATCCCAGGGTGTGCACGTGTACATGGGGGCAGAATCCTTTGTGTGTTGTGCACGTTACCAGTGTGATGTGCAATTGGACAGTAATAGGCATGAGTCACGGACACAGTGTCAAGTTGGATATGTTTAGGACAGGTCACATACACCCTGAGTCCTGGGGGTGATGGCATGTATGTCACAGTGATACCTGTAGCCACATTACTGATGTGCACCCACAGTCTGTGTACATGTTGTGTCTCAGATGTGTCTGATCAAATGTTCCCAATGGGTGATAATCTCCACATCCATGTGGTATATGCATCAACCTTGATGTGGTGTGTGTCTAAGAGTCGTACATGTCGGGCCGGCAGGAACAACAGTGGCCACTACCTGTGGGACTTACGCTTGCCTTGTGGTGTGTACGTGCTACGCCACGTGCATTGTTGTGTTGATGTGGCAATACAGAGAGCCTGGGTTTCTGCATGGCAAAGATCTGTGATGCCTGGGAGACACGAGGCCTCAATTGTCACTGTGGTGTGTGTCTGGAACGTTGCAGCAGCACATAGGTTGGGTGACACAGCCAGATGATTGGCCATTGCACTACATGGGACTCATGTGGAATTGAGATGTGAGGTGGTGGTCTTGTAGGTCACATATGTGTCCATGACTAACAGCACACACCTCAGTACATTGTGTAAAGTCATGAACTAGCATTTGATATTGATTGTGGTCATAGCCACATGGGTGGATGAACTGACTATCTTCCTTTGCGCATCTCTGTACTGCAGGGCACCAGCTGTCCATCGGCCGTTCTCAGACCTTGCAACCATGCAGGAACACAACTGCATCAGACGGTACCCCTTCACCAGGCCACTGATTGCGGAGTTGGCGCCACATATGCTACCTGGCCAGACATACCCTACAGCACTGACCCCAGAGGTGAAGGTGATGGCAGCCCTGCACTTCTTTGCTACTGGTACCTTCCAGTAACTTGTGGCTACTGCTGGTGGGATGTAACAAACGATGTTTAGTCGGGTGCTACGAGATGTCTTGGAGGGGATGTTGCAATTCCTCGACCTGTATATCAAGTTCCCGAGCCCAGCTGAACTTCCTGAAATAAAGGATGCCTTTTATACACTGGGGAGAATGCCGAACGTCATCGGATCTATTGGTGGGACACATGTTGCCCTGATACCACCACAGGCACATGAACAGGCATACCGGAACAGGAAGCACTACCATTCGATCAATGCTCTGGTGGTCTGTCTTGCTGACATGTCAATCACACATGTGTGCACGGTTCCCTGGTTCTGCGCACGATGCCTACATTATGAGGAGTAGTCGCATTGCAACGCTGATGTCACAGATGCCAGCTCAGCAAGCCTGGCTTGTCGGTGTGTACTGACTGTTTCTCATTGTGTGTGTTTGTCAATGTTCTATTCCGCACTCTTACAAAACTCAGCAACTTGTTCATTTTTGTGTGTGTAGGTGACTCCGGATACCCCAACATGCCGTGGGTGCTGACACCCTCAGGAACCCTGTGACACCAGCCGAGCTGCGCTACAATGAGGCACATGGTCGGAGTAGGAGGGTGATTGAGCAGACATTCGGCCTCCTGAAAAGCCGCTTTCGCTGCCTGGACAAGACCGGAGGGGCCCTCCCATATGAGCCTGCAAAGGTGTGCAAAATAATCCTTGTTTGCTGCATGCTACACAACATGGCGGTGCGGAAGGAGGTGCCTCTCATCCAGGATGACGATGACGATGACCAACGTCCGGCACCTGTGGAGGATCCTGGCCTGGGCCAAGATGCCAGTGATGATGAAGATGATGGTGATGTCCGCTCACAGCTCATCAACAACTTCTTCACCTGAATGTGAGTTTCCATGGTTGTTATGTGAATGTATGGAGGTAGCCTGGAATATGTTGTGCCAGCTCTGTTGCTGTCTGAGTGTGTCTCTGTGCCACTTGAGTGGATGCGTGCTGTGATGTGTCCATTCAGGTGGTGTGTACTCCACAATAGGGTAGTACTGCTAAGTAGTGTTTGTATAGGTGTCGTGTGCATGTGTCTTGCATTTCTCTCTGTGCTTTTGACTGTATCTTGTCTGTCCTTCCCAGGGTACTTTGCCTGTTGTGTGGTCAACACTTACCCCCAACACCCAGAAGCCAACACCAGTGTGGAAGTTGACAATTCCCATCAACTGATGTACCACACATCCCTGGACTTCCATTCTCCAACACATTGGGAGCGTGTGTCAACTGTTACGTAGAATTACTGTGCAACTAGTGTGGAATAAACGTGTTGCTGATGTGTAATGAACCTGTGCTACGCTTTGTTATGTGTGTTGTCTGTCTTCCCACATCTGAGTGACATCTGCTTACTTCACCTGTGGACTTGTTACCACTGACTGGGGTTGGTGTTGTGTCTCTGCATGCCAATGCGTTTCAGGTCAACATCATTGTGTGTGTGATGAGTAACACGGCCATGGTGAGTATGTTTTGTGTTGCCATAGTGGTGTATCTCCCTCAAATGTGTCACATCCCCATGACTCACCTTACATTGGTCACATTGTTGCAGTATTTGGCATGCACTGTGTTGTGTAGCAGATCGACATCTCCCTGAACATGACAAGTTGGAATCACAACAGAGGCAAGTATGGTGTACTGGTGAGTTTATTTACAAACGTGTGAGGGAACTGCACAGGATGGTGGGTGCTGTACAGTGGTTTGGGAATCCAAAGCTCACATTGGAGTTGGAAGTGCTGGTAGATGAAATGTCCAGAATAACGTCCACAGTCATCTGATATATTGGCCCAACATGAACCCTCCATGTCATGTGGGCGAGTTGTGTGCGATTGGACAAGGTGAACGGGTTGCGCACAAAGAACATTGTCCAGAACAGGTTTAGAGGCCATGGGGGATGTGCTGGGACATCTGCCTCTCACATGTCCTTTTTCAGACAACCCCTCTTCTTCCGGGGGGGGGGGGGTCCTCATGTGCAGGCCTCTGCGGTGCAGGGGACTCTCCGCCAGAGTCCTCCTCCCTCCCTGTGGCGCTGGCAGATGGTGTTGCAACAGATGTTGTGGGCACACAGGGGAGTGTTGACAGGTTGGTGTTGATCTGGAGGAGGCATTGTAGTATGTCCCGATGCACCGCAGTAATGGCATCCCACTTGGCCTCCATGCGGACATGGTGGGCGACCTGCGCGTGTTGCATGTCCTTGAGGATCCCCACTAACTGGCCGAATCCTCCGGTGCTATCCTGGTACGCATCTAAGATGCGTGCCAGGTGGGGGTCATCATGCAGTCCAGACCCCTCTGCAAGGCGCGCCCTGTGCCTCCCACCCCTCCCAGCACCCCTCTCCACATGGGCAGGACCAGCGGCGGGACACACAGGTGACACTGGGACCCCTTGGGTGGTGATGCTGGCGGTGTTTGCTGTAGCTTCCGGGGGGTCCTGTATCCCTGTGCTGTGGGTGTTGATTGGCCTTGGTTTGTCCGTGTTGGCGGGAGGACCCTGTCGGTGTCCAGATGCTGGAGGCGTGGGTACAGGGGGGGCAGATGTTGATGCTGCTGGTGCTGTATGATGGCTCACACTGGAGGGGCCAGGTTGGTCATCGTCATCCGAAGAGGACAGTGAGAGAGTCAGACCAGAGAGTTCAGTGTCCACCAGAGTCTGGTGCTGGGTGCCCAGCACCACCTGTGTTTGGAAGAGACACACAATGTGATTTATGTTTCTACATGCATCGTTGGTTCACAAACATGACATTTTCTACTTTCCGAACAGATGCCTGCCTGTACACTGCTTTTTCCCAGCTTGTCACGGACAGAGTTTGATATTGTTGTTGGCCATTTCCCAGCATGGCCTTGTGCTCCCCACAACTGAGCCCAGTGTCAGACATCTTGTCAGTCCCATCCCACTCCCTGTGAGGCGAGTATGGTTCAGGTTGATCTTGCTGGGCCATGTGGGTGGGTGTAGGTTGTCTGTGACTATGAGTTCCATCATACTCTTGGCTACACCCCCCTTCCCAGCATGCCCATACTTCCTCCCTCTTGACTCTGCTTCCCTGTGAGGGGGTGTGACAGCAATGGCAAGATGGCTGACTGTGAAGTCCTGATGTTTGTTGTTGGCCATTTCCCAGCATGGCCTTGTGCTCCCCACAACTGAGTCCAGTGTCAGACATCTTGTCAGTCCCTTCCCACTCCCTGTGAGGCGAGTATGATTCAGTTTGATCTTGCTGGGCCATGTGGGTGGGTGTAGGTTGTCTGTGACTGCAAGTCCCATCATACTCTTGGCTACACCCCCCTTCCCACCATGCACATACTTCCTCCCTCTTGACTCTGCTTCCCTGTGAGGGGGTGTGACAGCAATGGCAAGACGGCTGACTGTGAAATCCTGGTGTTTGTTTGGCTACAAGTCCAAAGTGAGCCCCTGTGCTTCACACAGCAGCACCCAGTACAGGGTATCTTTTGCTGATATTTCAATGAGGTGTGTGTCAATGCATTGTACCCGGTGAGTTGTGTGGAGTTTGTGTTGAGGGGGGGTGTCTCCCCATGCTGATAAGTATGGTCAGGGCTGTCAGTCCTCCTTCCCATCATGAAACATGCTTCCATTGTAGGGCGTGCAAGTTGTCTTTCAGGATGTCAGTCAGTGGTGTCCTGCTTCTGATTTGCACACAAGCCCTAGCACGGCCTTGTGCTCCCCACAGCAGGACCCAGTGTCAGCCATCTTGTCAGTCATTTTCCACTCCCTGTGATGTGGGCATGTTTCAGAGAGGTATTGATGGGCCAATCAGGAGGGGGAGCATTATCTGTGACTACAGGCCCCATCATGCTTTAGGCTACACTCACTTCACCTGCATCCCCACTATTCCTTCCTGACAGTCAGCTGCACTGTGAGGTGGTGTGTTTGTGGTGGCAAACTGTCTGGCAGGGTCTATTTGGCTTAGTGCCACTGGCTTGCTCTATTTGTTTGTAGGCTGGTGCATGTCATGACACAGTTACAAGTCACTATGAGATGGCAGGTATTGTGTTTGTCTGACTGGCATACACATCTTGGGCTGATTATCTATTGGTTAGTGTAGCTTTGGTTGCGGTGCATGGTTTCACTGTCCCCTTGCCACACAATCTTGGGTATGTTGTTTGTGTACTCACCAGGCTCTGGGATGTCTGTTAGACCATGGACACTCTCTGGTGGTAGGATGTCCCGCACCTTCTCCTCCCAGGTCCTGAAGTAGACTGGTTTGGCAGGAGGACCACCACTGGTGCACTGACTCAGGGCGTGATCTTTTTCGATGAGTTTCTTGACCCTCCTGCGCATGTCATAGCACCTGTTCTGGATATCGTCCTTTGTGCGCCTTGCTGGTGCTTGGGCGTTCACCTTGTCCACAATCCTCGCCCACATCTTGGTTTTCTGTGAGATTGGGGTCCTTTGCACCAATGTACCAAACAAATGTGGCTCTACTCTGATGATCTCGTTTACCAGCACTTCTGACTCACTATCTGTGAACTTTGGATTCTTCTTTGGGGGCATGGCGATGGGTGGTGGTGGTGAGTGATGTGTGTGTGAAGGGTGCAAGTGATGGTGGTTTGGTGTTGGTTTTGCTGGGTGTATGTGTGTGTGCTTTTGTATGAGGTGCTGATGGTGTGTGAGTTGTGTGATGGGTGAGTTGTGTGTGTGTCTGTGGTTGCTGTGTACTGGTGTTTGCTGCTGGCTGTGTCTCCTGTTTGCAAGGGATGATGGTAGTGATTGTAGTCCTTTATATAGTTGGAGTTGTGGGTGTGTCTTTGTCCCATTTTTTTGGGTGGTATTTATTGGCTTTGTCATTGCTTGTTTGGTCCTTTTTTTGTCTTTTTTCCTTTGTGTTTTGTAGGCATGAAGGAGACGTTCATGTGATGGAAACGGACGCTACTGTTGTCTCGTGCGGGCTTCTCCGCCTCGTTCACGCTGCCTATCTTCTGTGCTTGGTACGCGGTGGTCGCGGCGGTCTCTATTGCTTGTGTGCCGGGTTGTCTGTGCGTGTCGGTCGTGCGGCTTGGTCTTTGTGCGAGTCGGTCTGGTTTTACATGCATTGCATCGTACTGCGCAAATCGTACATCGCGGGTACGAGTCGGTCGGCTTCATTCCGGGTTCGTGTCGGTCGGTGATAATCGCGTCGGTTTTCCGGCCGGATCACTATTTTCCCTACGGCTCGGTCGTACGGCTTATATTCCATACGTGTCGGTTGTAATTCACACGTGTTGCATCGTACTGCACAGGTCGTACGTCGCTGGTCTGTGTCGGTCGGTATTCGGTCCGTGTCCGTTGGTTCGTTTTGCGGCCAGAATGGGAATCGGCCCCAAAATATTGGTTCTTTTCATGTTTTTGTTTGTTTAACGGTGTGTTCAAACGGGCGAAGAGTTTTCCATGGACAGAGCAGAGCTCACTACATATCCCGGCAGTGCAAAGGCTCAACTAGCAGCGAGAGTTGAAAGCATAGGCTGGCTGACCCGTTTACATCTCGAAAGAGGGGTCATGGTTTACCTATGGCTAGAAGACATGGGCAGGGCCACACACACCTGTGCACCTCAAGATTCAGGAATGTGCATGTTCCACTACATGGGTGATTGGTAACCAACTCTTGGGCACACTGACTTATTGTTTACATTAACACTGCAGTGTGCACTTCTTTATTGTCCCTAAAGTGTTTGTTTTTATGTAAGCCCGTAGCACTCTCTTCGGGGTGGCCTTGTTTCAAAAGTGACACCCCAGTGTTCCAATGGTGCCGACCAAAAGCTACAAATGAGGTCAACATTCTAAAGCCAGGGGTTATAAAACGTGCTTGAGTGGACCAAAGAGCGAGCTCTCTCAAAAGAGTTAAACAAACACGGTCTCGTGTTGTTGATTCATTCTGGTCTCTTAAGTGTTTTGTTGTTTACTTGCTTTGACAGTAACGGAGCCCAAAGTGTGGCGACTGTCCCTCCCCTCAGAGTTACAAAGGGGCATGACGACAGTTTGAGAGAATGACTGCCAGGCCCGTAGATCTGGGGATTGGTCAGCGCCTGACATGTGGCTCAACAAACCCTCCACGGGCATGCCTCAGTAGTGCATTCTCCCAGTGTTCCCATGGGATGTCTCGTCATAGCATTGCAAACCTGTGCAGGGCGCGGTGGGTGTTTGGAGGAAGTGCACGCAAGTGAGCTGACATTCCCAGGTTAGCACAGGGCCTCCATAGGGAGGAACGCAAGGGTCCCTCTCTACTGACTGGCATCTAGAAAACAATGTATGTATACTCCATCACCTCCTTGTAATGTATGTTAGATTTGTCGGCACGTCTGGTAATGTATAGTGTGAACTCATACACTGCAACAACAAAACCCTTAATGTTGACATTCCTAAGATGGCCTGGTCTTGAAAACCAAAAACCGGGACATTCCAAAAACATAGAAGAAGGACATCAGTTTTACACTGAATAGCTGAACAAACAGCACTAGCACACAGACCAAGAGGCACTAAAGCCTAAGGGGAATTAAATGCACCTTTTCCACATGACATCATCTCTTTCACTAAATGGCTTTCTGCTGGGGCAGCTAACTAATTCTGCACTGTCTGGCACACATGAAAACTTGGCCCTGTCGGTTTTCATTTGACTCTCTTTAAACTGGGACATGAGTAACATTTTCTGAAAACTCAAGAAAAACATGCTGAAATCCCGGGACACCTGGTCACCTAGATGTTCCTCAACCAGAATTTTTTTTCCACCATATTAATCTCTGGACCGATCCAGTAAAATCATTCTTGTGGATCTGAATATTCAAGAAACCCTCAGGGCTCCCGCTACCAGAGGTCGGTCAGAACCTGTTGATTGACAGCTGACAACGGACTTTAGCCCATAGGGAGCAAAATCAGAACACCCAATGTGACCCACAACGTAGAGGTCATCCGCTACACCCCTGGCATTCACATTGAGCACATTTAAAAGTTTCTCCCTTTAGACGGCAGAGACAAATAGTATTTTTGTTCATGAAATACATTTAGTTTTTGCAGAGCTTGTGCATATTACAAAACATTTTTTGGCTGGCATCCTAATGAATATTGAATGCAAGAGCATAAATTGCATACAAAAACTCATGCTAGATACCAT
Source organism: Triturus cristatus (assembly GCF_964204655.1). Classification (NCBI taxonomy): domain Eukaryota; kingdom Metazoa; phylum Chordata; class Amphibia; order Caudata; family Salamandridae; genus Triturus; species Triturus cristatus. The sequence continues at coordinate 1,487,404,422 of NC_140589.1, read as the reverse complement.
CGGGAGACTGGTTTGAGAAGAAAATGCCTCTCGATGTATTGTGACCGGATAATGGGAAAAAATGTGCATTTCATGTATTGCAAAAAAAGTGAATTACCCCCGAGTCTACTTAGGGAATAGTCAAATAATTCTAACCCACACACTTCAAACCACCCAACCAATTTAACCTGTGATTCAGGCAGACATCCTACTCTGCTGAAGATCTGCGAGATAAAAACCAACCCAAGGCCAAAGTGTCAGAAAGCACCGGAAGAACAAGGGGCTCATTAGGATGGTGGGAGGAAAAGCATCCCGGCCGCCGTGGTCGCAAAAAAGTACTGTTTGCCGGTACCGGAGCATAACCGGCGGTCAGATTAGGATGCCCTGCCTGAAACACCCTGCCGCAGTGGTCGGATTCTAGGATTCACCGTCGGAAAAGCTGAAAATCCATCCGCAGTGGTCGGATTTGCTGTGGAAAGGCCAAAGACTGCCGTTTTCGCAGTGGTCAGGAACACATGGAGCTATTCACAGTATTGCCACCGCCATCCCCGTATGGCTGGATTCTCTGCTGCGGTGTGATGGGCTGTTGGGGGCATCGTGATTCGACTGGCGGTCTTCACCGCATTCTGCACGGCAGTACCTCTCTATTGGCTCCATCCGCTACCAGTGCGGACGGAGATTACTGGCGGAACGACAAACACCGCAGCAGACGGGAAATGGGCTATCTATGCCCATCATAATATGGCGGTTGCAATGACTGCCGATGGAGTACGGAAAAAGGCATTTTCCGCCGGCACAGTGGTTGTGCCTCCGCCCGCCATCCTAATGAGCCCCAAGTATCTACTCATGGGTTACAAATTTAGCCAGAAACAAGAATGTGAAACTGCAAAAATGCAAATATGCTCCATTGGGTAACAAGATGAATACACACGACGGAAGTCTGTCTTCTTTATCGTTTATACACATGTCACTTTAAAATGAGGAGGGTTTGTAGACGCGTCATGTGATCAAGGCCTGCAAAGGCCGAAACGCGTCACGGCGGCAAGCTGATTTTCAAATAAACAAAATTGCACCAAAAGAAGTGGAGTCTGTTCCTGTTTGTTTCACATGGTGACAGGACATTAAAAACAAGGTTGCAAAGTGATAGAAATATATTTATATGTATATAGAGATATATTCACTGAAAAAACTATAGGTTTCAGGGGTGTTATAGTTAGCTGGACTTTTCACTCGTACAAAACCATTGAAATTCCTCCGTTATAGTTAGTTCAGCTAGCTATAACGCGCGCGCCCGCAATGCACTGCTGATGACGTCACATATTACATCACTCATGGCATGGTCAGGGACATCAATCATGACATCACTCATGACATCTCAAATGACATCACTGATGACATCATCCAGTGAATGTGTGTTTTTCTGAAAATTACATATGTTTTATATATGTATATCTCAAGGTCGATGGAAGAATAAATGGGTATATAAGTGTCTAAATGGATGATTTGTTTTTGAAAAATTGATTGTATAACTGACTGATTAAGTGTACCTTAGTGAATACATGGCTTAGTGAGTAATGTTTAAATATGTAAATATCTGTATCAGTCTCTCACTTTGTGTATAAGTGGCTGCATGGGTTGGTGAGTAGCTACAGGAGTGTCTATATAGGTTATTAGTTTGTTTTTTTGAGTATCAATATGAGTGTCTGTATGGTTCGGTGGGGGTATTACGTAGTGCATAGGTGCATGAATGAGTGACTCACTGTTTGTATGTGTTGAAGACATCATGTGTGCAGGACTGTATGGGTGGATGAGTGTGTGCATGGGTGTGTTAGTGAGTGAATGACTGTCTCAATAGTGTCTTTATGAGTAACTACATATGTTTTTAACTAGTATATGTGACTATTGGTGTATATAAGTGAGTATATGCGAGAGTGAGAGATTGAAAGAGTTCCTGTATGAATAAGTATGTGTTTCTATAAGTGATTGTTTAAAAGACTAAGTATGTGTCAGTTTCTGTAGAAGTAAGTGTGGTGGTGTGTGTATAACTGTATATGCAAGTAAATGGATGTTTGATTCTTTATTAGCATGAGTGACTATGTGTGTGAGTAACTCTATGGATGAGTGGCATTGTGTAACAGGATGTATAGGTGTATGAGCACATATGATGAGTGAGTACATGTATGAGTGACTGTATAGGACTGTTGGTGAATGAGTGGATGTGTATGTGGATCTTAGAATTACTGAATAGGTTGTTGTAACTGGTATTGGTATGTCCATTGTTTTGAAAATGTTAGTTTCTATTTTTGAATGTGTGTATCAAAGGTTATATTAGGGGGAGAGGGGGTCTGCCACTCTATCACAAGGATGATGTCATCAATGATGTCATCAGTGATGTCATTTGAGATGTCATTTGAGATGTCATCAGTGATGTCAAGAGTGATGTCACTGACCATGTCATGAGTGATATAATATGTGACGTCATCAGCAGTGCATTGCGGGCGCCCGAGTTATAGTTAGCTGAACTAACTATAACGGGGGAATTTCAATGGTTTTGTATGAGTGACAAGTCCAGCTAACTATAACGCCCCTGAAACCTATGGTTTTTTCAGTAAATTTCTAAGGTTTTTTAAATGCTAATTCCTAACTATAACGTGCCTGAAACCTATGGTTTTTTCAGTGAATTTCAAAGGTTTTTTAAATGCTAATTTCTAACTATGCCTACAGAGATAGGACATGTGAAGAAAGAAGAAACGATGCACAGCATGAAAAAAAAGAAATGCAGAAAGAAGCAACAGAAGTCCTCAAAGACGAAGAAAAGTGTAGGAAGAAGGATAACGTGCAGAAAGAACAAACAGAAGAGCAGAAAGAAGCCTTGTTGCAAAATCATCCTGTACCCTCAACTTTTTCAGACGGATACTGGTGCTAACTGAGTCTGACTAACCAGTCCTAGAGCCAGTGCTATGTTAAAAGACACTCAGAATACAGTGAAAACACCTACATACACTAGGGAACACTATGCTTTGGGGTCCCCCTGTGATTAGCATGACCTCCTCTGTAAGCCCCTAGTATATAATAGGGCAGGGGATTAAAACTACCTCTTAAAACGCGCCACAGGGAGTGTTTGCACACGTCACCTCAGGCCCCGTCCCCTCCTTTCCCCACTGTGTAAACACGCCCTGTGGCCATTTGAAGATGTGAGATTACGTCCCCTTGAATCCTGAGGGTCCCTAGGGTCCAACTTGACAACTAGGTACCTCCAGTAAGCGCCACAGAGCTGCGTTGCAGAGAGATGTAAAAAGGGGCACGGCCTAGACCACTTCTCTGCAACGCAGCGGCGCTTACTGGAAGCACCTGGTGGTCTAGTTGGCCCCCAGGGTCCCTCAGGATTGAAGGGGAATTATTTCCCCAACTTAAAATGCGCCACAGGGTGTGTTTGCACACGTTAACTCAGGCCCCGTCCCCTCCCTTCACCACTGTGTAATCACGCCCTGTAGCCATTTTTAGTTGTGAGATTAAGTTCATTTGAATCCTGAGGGTCCCTAGGGTCCAACTAGCCCACTACGTACCTCTAGTAAGCGCCACAGAGCTGCGTTGCAGAGAGGTGTAAAAAGTGGCACGGCCTGGACCACCTCTCTGCAACGCAGCTCAGTGGCGCTTACTGGAAGAACCTGGTGGGCTAGTTAGCCCCCAGGGGCCCTCAGGATTGAAGAGGAATTATTTCCCCAACTTAAAACGCGCCTTAGGGCGTGTTTGCACATGTCACCTCAAGCCCCGTCCCCTCCCTTCCCCACTGTGTAAACACGCCCTGTGGCCAATTTTTAAGTTGGGAGATTAAGTCCCCTTGAATCCTGAGGGTCCCTAGGGGCAAAATAGCCCACTAGGTACGTCCAGTAAGCGCCATTGCAGAGAGGTGTAAAAAGGGGCACGGCCTGCACCACCTCTCTGCAACGCAGAGCAGTGGCGCTTACTGGAAGCACCTGGCGGGCTAGTTGGCCCCCAGGGTCCCTCAGGATTGAAAGGGAATTATTTCCCCAACTTAAAATACGCCACAGGGCGTGTTTGCACACGTCACCTCAGGCCCCGTCCCCTCCCTTCACCACTGTGTGAACGCGCCCTGTGGCCGTTCTAAGTTGAGAGATAAAGTCCCCTTGAATCCTAAGGGTCCCTAGGGTCAAACTAGCCCACTAGGTACCTCCAGTAAGCGCCACAGAGCTGTTGCATAGAGGTGTAAAAAGGGGCATGGCCTCAGAACACCTGTCTGCAACACAGCTCCCTGGCGCATACTGGAGATACATGTTGGGCTACTTGACCCTCAGGGACCCTCAGTATTGAAGGGGAATTAATTCCCCAACTTACAACTGGCCAGGGGGCGCGTTTGCAGAGTGCTGCAAGGAGGGGGCGTGGCCTCCGGCGCGATGCCCGTCTTTTATTTATTTTATTTTTTTAAGAAGGAGGGCTGTGTGGCCCCCCTTCTTTTTCTAATTTATTGGCCCTGGGGGCCCCATCCCCCAGGGCCTGCACCCTAATTTTTTGTTGTTGAGAAAAATACATTTGACCCTCCCAAGGCCTTAATCGGCCCCGGGGACCCCAACCCCCGGGTCATGGGCTTTTTTTTTATTTATTTTTTTTAAATATATATTTGTAGAAACACCTAGGACATGCTGGACAAACCGTATGTACCTATCACCATGACGATTTGCGTGATATTCATTAAAAGGCGACTATGCATACAATGAATCCACGTGGAATGTATTTACACCGCTAGTGAAGCTCTGACGTGTCTGACGCCCTACCGTGCCTAATCCTGGCGCACCCACCGGTGGGTACTCTCCAAGTAGACACCCTTGTTGTTTATTTATACAAACATGGGTAACTATTGACGGGCACATTTAATACACACGCACACCAGGCCATTCAAAGGGGATTCAACAAAAATTTGACCAAACTATGCAAGAAACCCCCCTCACGGTTAATAAAACACACATCCACCGCCGGATGTGTAATACTTTTTATTTTACTCTCTGCAAAGGAGACTAACCTCACTTGAGAGTCACAGCGAGCTCCTGGCTGAGCCCAATGCTGTGTAACACCCACCAGTGCCCGCCGAGTGCCACACACCTCTGTGTTGTATTCCACCAGCTAGTGCGCATGCTATGACACTCTCTAGCCCATGTGCACTGTAACACCACCCCGTGAATATATCATGCCACACTTGCCTTCGCACGGGTTATATTGCCCCATCTAACGTGCCTTCCTCGATGCCTATGTTATAATGCATACCCTCTCCTTTCTCCCCTTTTCCAGTCTAGACCTTCACGGACCTCCCCCATTTTCCTCGAGGCCTTGACCTGCTGGATAATTTTGTCCACCATTTCCGTGCAAGTAAGCCATTTCCCTTCCGTCCCTTCACGGTGCTTTAGTATACATTGCCTGTGGTCTGCTCGCTGCCGGTCTTGGTCATTTTTCCACCTTTCCCACCGCTATATCCGTTCCCTTCACCGGACCGCTATGGATGTGCACAGTCACCTACTTTAGTCACTTTGATTCGCAGTTTCGACCATGCATAAGATGCAATTCATTAGGGCATTTCACCGAACTATTCATCGCCACGACCATGTACAGATGCCTATCTCTTGGGCACTGCACGCATGCATTCGTCCACCGCTCTCTTCGCTTGCGTGAGTCACTCGGCTCCGTCGCGGTATCCATGCACAAACGGCCACTCCTTCTGACACTTCTTTAAGTTGTCTTTCTGTCTATCTCCCCTTGCTGCCCCCTCACCCTAGGCCGCTCAGTAGTCCTTCACGCTTGATCGCCTTCCGTCGCCCGTGGTCACCACTCCGCTGCACGTCTCTCCATTTCTTCCTTCTTTGGTCCATTTCAAATTGAGTTCTTTTTTGAGATATGTTTCTCCTTTTACGTTAGCACTGCCCCAAATATGTGTAACCAGTCCTGATGATGGCCTAGAATGTTACAGGCCGAAACGCCGTCGACTTCAACAGCGTTACTTTTGGCGCATTTTTAACATGGGCATTTGCTCTATTGTTCCTTGAAAATTCCTGCATTAATTGTGTAAATGCCCCAACTCCGGCATATTTAATGTACCATTGTTTTTTCTGTTGCGCCCTTTCACCGCTATAAATACCACTTTGTGTCACTTGCGCCGTCACAAATTCCACGAGCACTTGTGCACAGTATTTTGTTGGTTACATTTCCACTAAGTGTCACGCAGTGCTTCTCACCTGTATGATATGTACATATGACGTAATATATCCATCATGTGTTGAAAATATAATTCTTCCCTACATTCTTGGTCTCCCTGTGTCTTCCCTGTATGGATTCATTCCTCCGATACTCTATGATACGGTTCGCCTTGGAATAACTTGTCCTTCCAATGAATCCCACATTGAGAAATTGTTGTTAGATATTATGTTATAACGCACAGCGCTATGCCATACATATTACAATCTGGGATCCATATCTTTGTCACAGTGCATATCCAACGTTACACTCCCCAGCACATATTTTATATTACAACTTTAGAGACTAGTTAGGTTACACAACACTGCCCTCTGCATATTACACTCCAAGGCGCATATCGCATAGCACGCGCTAGTGCCTGTGGTATCTCGCGCTCTCCAATGAATCTGTCATTGCGCACAATGTATTGCATATTATATTTCACACCCCGGTTCATCTTATATCACACTTTTTGGTGCATAGTTTATACCATATACTATATCTAGTTTTCATTTTCAATCGTGCTCTAAGGGCTATGTTCTATATAACACTGCGTCCACCTACCCTTTTCACGGGCATTACATTTTGCGATGGGGGTGGAGGGTCAGGGGGTGTTTCTGCCAAGTGAGCCCGGAGTCACAGTCACAAACGTCCTCTTCTTCCTGAATAAAAGTGAGATTATGCTGCATACTTGTTCATATTTTAAGTAGTTCGCACAGACACACATTTTAAAAACAATAAAGTTCCTAATACCCACCTTCTCTGAACAGTTAGCTTGCTGCCCCATCCACCTCCTCCCTATCCTCTGTTGTCTGAATCCATGGACTAGCCTCCTCCCTCCTGCCATGCATGGTCTGATGTGCTGCCACTGCCCTCCATTTAGCATGATGTACCAGTCCACTCCTCCTGCCCTCCATTGCCCAATTCTATGGCCCATCATTGACCTCCTGCTTAGCCTCTGTGCTTAGCTTGCTGCCCCTATTCTCCTTCCCCCTGCCCTCCGATGTCTTTGTGCATGCCCCTGCTCCATCCTTTTTGCCCTATATTGGAAAACGAAAAAGCACCAGGCTCAGTGCAATGATACAAATGACAAAGTGAGTTGTAACTTCAGAAACAAACCAAATTCAATGCAAAATTTTTTATACATTGCTTTTAATATTTTTATTGTTAATTATTCTTTTTATATTGATCAAAAGTTTTTTTCTTTTTAAAAAAAAAAACATTAATATTCATCGTTTAGTTCTGTTCGATTTACATGAAATTATAATATCAATACATGGATGATTATAAAACACAGAACAGATATGACAAAAATATGTAATTTAACACTGAACAAGTATGACAGGAGTATGAAATTTGACAAGAGTATGAAATTGACGCGTTTCGGCAGAGCCTTCTTCAGAATGTTCTTGTCAGTGGTTACTATGGAAAACAAACAACAATACATATTTCCTTAACTTTTAATAATACAATGAAAGAAAAATAGCCATTCAATTTAAAACCATGCGATGTGCATAAATTTGATCTGAAGTTACTTAGCTCTATTAGCCACCAATAAGCAAGTAATTCATTCCTAACCAGGAACTTAGAATAGTAGAAGTAATGACTAACACTGAAAAACGTCCAAGATCCGAGCCCAAGGAGGTACTATGGTACTGAATAGATGAAGCTTTTAACAAATAAAGAGCCAAAATGACATTAATTCCTATTGTAAACGGAAAAGAGTGATACAGAGTGAACGATAAACAGCCAAAGAAAAGAAAATCTAAATCAAATCACCATAATAATGTCAGAAAAATGTGAAGTAGAGTTCGTACCTATACTCTGATGAGCTTTTCAAGTAGTGGGAGGTAGCTTAATCTGAGGGCCCACAAAAAGAGGAATGATCTTAAAAGAAAAAATGTATTTAAATGAGAAAGCATAATGAAGGATATACTTTCATCTCTATTTTGAATTTGAGTATGCCTAATTTAGAAAGTTAATAACAATTTATAATCAAGGTAAAACAGGTATCTTACTGTATCTTACCTACTTAAGATAAGTTGCGGCAAAGGTCATGAATTGATGAAATTACAATATCATGTAGCTTTCATTTTGATATGCTGAAGTTCTAAAGGAATTTTTTTTTTATATTTGAAGAACAAAACCTCTATAATGTGATCCCCCATATATTACTATTGCCACACATCCTATATGGTCCTTTTGAGTTCAAAACTATTTATTGTCCTGTACTATGTCGAGCTTACATACCTAAAATGCAATCGGATAGAGTTGAATGATAGATCAATCTTATATTATGCCTGGTGAGCGCCCGAACTTCTCCCGACAAGTTGAAGCAAAATGCTTGACATCAAGTGATGACTGATGCTAATGGATCCTGGTCGCCACAGTGAAATCCATTGATATATGCTTATTTTAAAAGAAACGACCTTTCCAAATATTCTGGGTTATAGGTAAGGATCCCAATCCATTCTGCAATTAAGCGATAAATTGAGAAATAATCAACAATAATATATATAAATTTATCCGCATTTTACATATCTTACATGTTTACGGACCTAGTTTGAACCAAGAGTGCGTGCTGGAAGCACCTTTAATTTTGAGCTTCTTTCGCTACAAACGATCTTTCTCTGAAGGATTGGTTACCTTAAGGGCTGATTAAGTACCTGATCAGTTTACTTAAAGGCCGAATTGCGCATATTAATGCAGGATAAAGTACCCTGAGATATATGTAATAACGCCTCATATTAATCCCAATTATCCAACTAAATATCTCTTCTTAAGTTGGAACTCCTATGTATGATGACTCGCTATATAAGGGTCTGCTAATGATTACTTTCTAGCCTCCCATCTATATTTGGAGGCAGGCTCCTGTACATGATACCTCGCTAGCTGACAGATTGGCGCGCTCCGCCGCTAAGTTGTTACATACCCGAGATAACGGCACAAATTCCTCGATCCTGCTTACGTGATGTCGTGCTGCTGAACGGCACCAAACGCCATAAGCTGTCCTTTATACGCTTGAGTTGATTCAAAACACCTGGACGGTGACGCGTTTAGAACGCGTGTATTTTGTAGAAAAAGTGATACGAATAGCGCGGCCATCTTGTAATGTGGAGAGAAGTAGATGTCCACATAGGTTTGGACAAAATTAAAGAAGATTATAAAGGGGAATGAATCTATTTATTTAACATTTTCTTTTTTTTAAAAAAAAAAACAGTACTAAGCTCTAAGTCTCTCGCTTTGAAAAAAATATATAATAGATAGAAGAATAAACATGATGACGTGCTGTATCGTAAACCAATGAAAAGTATATAAAAAATGTTAGGACAACTTAAAACATAAAGGTGGGGATATGCATTTCCTTAATAACAAAGATTATATTTGATGTACAATAATTACGTTTTGTATTAGAGTGACTGACAGATGATCTATCTTAAAAGAGGGCAATCCCCACGTAGCAGTCTCTCCATATAGTGGCTAAAGAGAAAACAAAAAAACGTCATATTAGTCATGGATTAATTATCGGACAAAAAGTCCTAATGACAGAACTAACATGTCAAAGTGACATGTGATGTGACTGAAGCACCCCCTAGAAATAACAAGGTGACTACGCGTCAAAAGGCATATGGTCATGGAGTGGTTATCGGACAAAGGTCCTATTGACACCACTAACCTAGCCAAGTGATATGAGGTATCCCTGAAATATCCCTAAAATACCAGATGGTAACTGAGCGTCACTGGACGGACACAGTAGTAAAGAGGATGCAAGAAGTACTACAGAATTCTTAATGTTACATTAACTTATTTGATCGCCTGATCCCATGGTATATCCATGTTCAACCCCCTGTTAGCTGTGTTTAAGGTGAAAATCCAGAACACTTCCCTGAACTTTCTAATGACATCCATATTTAAACCTGCTTTATATGTGATTCTCTCAATGATATGCCATTGCATATCTTCAGGCTGATGATTCTGTTCTAAATAGTGGATAACCACTGGGGCTGTGACCTTTTTTGTTCTTATAGCTGACCTGTGCTCTGTTAGCCTGACATTCAGGGCTCTGCTTGTTTCACCCAAGTACCCAAGATTGCATGGGCATACTATCAGGTAAATAACATTAGATGTCTTGCAATTGTTTAAACTGGTTGAATTTAGAATGTGATTGTTAAACCGAAAAGTGGGCCCTTCTATTGCTAAGGCGCATGATTTACAATTGGTACATTTGTACGTGCCAACCACTGGTTGCATGTTTATTAAACTTGTCTGACAGGATGACACATGTACCATAGTACCTCCTTGGGCTCGGATCTTGGACGTTTTTCAGTGTTAGTCATTACTTCTACTATTCTAAGTTCCTGGTTAGGAATGAATTACTTGCTTATTGGTGGCTAATAGAGCTAAGTAACTTCAGATCAAATTTATGCACATCGCATGGTTTTAAATTGAATGGATATTTTTCTTTCATTGTATTATTAAAAGTTAAGGAAATATGTATTGTTGTTTGTTTTCCATAGTAACCACTGACAAGAACATTCTGAAGAAGGCTCTGCCGAAACGCGTCAATTTCATACTCTTGTCAAATTTCATACTCCTGTCATACTTGTTCAGTGTTAAATTACATATTTTTGTCATATCTGTTCTGTGTTTTATAATCATCCATGTATTGATATTATAATTTCATGTAAATCGAACAGAACTAAACGATGAATATTAATGTTTTTTTTAAAAAAGAAAAAAACTTTTGATCAATATAAAAAGAATAATTAACAATAAAAATAATAAAAGCAATTTATAATAATTTTTGCATTGAATTTGGTTTGTTTCTGAAGTTACAACGCACTTTGTCATTTGTATCATTGCACTGAGCCTGGTGCTTTTTCGTTTTCCAATATATTGTATTTCCCTGCCAAGGCTTATCCTTTTTGCAGGGGACCCCTTTGTTTTCCAAATATACCATCCTTTTTGCCCACCATGTTCCATGGACCTACCACTCCTATCTACTCTGCGTGTTTTGTTGAGCTGCCACTCCCCTCCCACCTACCTAGCATTGTCAGATGACTGTAACCTGTCCCTGCCACCTCCACCCTGCCTGTCCACATGCCATGCCCCTATCCCCTTCCTCCTGTCCTCCATGGTCCATTTTACTGCCACACCCTTCTGCCCTCCCTGGTCTGTTGTGCTGCAACTGCTCCTTCTGCCTGCCCCGTGCGGTCTGTTGTGATGCCCCTTCCCCTGAACTCTCTTGTCTGTGCCCAGGTCCTGAACCTCCCTTCTATCCTCCATGGTCCTTGGTGCATGCCCCTGCACCCTCCTTCTTGCCCATCATAGCCATTGTGCTGCCACTAACCCTCCAGCTTGCCATGCATGGTCTTCTGTGCTGCCATGGCCCCTCCCACCTTCCCTGTGTGGTCAACTAGCTGCCCCTGACCCCCTCCCACCTTCCCTCCATGGTCTGTGTGCATACCATCATAGTCTCACTGTTGCTCTCCATGGTGTGTCTTGTTTCTAGTGCCCATCCTGCCTGACCTCCATGGTCATCTTGCTGCTCCTGCCCTGCCCCTGTCCCCAGCCCTCTGATTCCATGTGCAGACCCCTATTCCCTCTCTCCTGGCTTGTCTGTTCCATTGTAATGCCCCTGATCCGTCCCTCCTGCCCTTTATGGTCTGTTATGCTGCAGCTTTCTCTCCTGTCTGTCCATTATGGTCAGCTAGCTACCATTGCCTCTTTCCCCTCTGTTCTCTGTTGTCCTTGTGCATGGTCCTGTCCCCTCCCTATTGCTTTCTATGGATTGTTGTGCTGCACTCCCGTCCCGCATGCCCTGTGTGGTGTATTGTGCTGCAGCAAACCCTGATGCCTGCCCTGTAGGGTCAGTTTGGTGCACCTCTCCATGTCCCTCCTGTCCTCTGTTATCCGAGTCCATGTCCCTACCCCAATTCCTCCTGCCTACCATGATCCAATGTACCATACTTGCGAACATTTTGCACTTGGTAAGAGGGAGATTTGGAAAAGAAACTGGGGTATTGTTTTCCCCTTTGAGTTACATTGAAAAAGAGGAGATTGTAGACAGGAGACAGATCAAATAAAGCCCATTTGAACTTAAAATCATTGGATGTTTCCTGGCTGAAACGGGTCTGTTTGCATGTATGGCTGTACTGCCACTGCCTCTTCCTTCTGCCCACAATGGTCTATTATATTGCCACAGCCTCTCTTGCCAGTCCTGTATTGTTGGTTTGTTGCCCCTGCCCCCCTTTCCACTGCCCTCCATAGTCTGTTGTGCTGCCACTGCCCTTCCTGCCTGCCCAGTGTGGTCAAATTGTTGCCTCTGCACTCTCCTACCTGCCTTCAATTTTCAGAGTCCGTGTCCCTGGCCTCTGCCTCTCAACAGTATCCCAATGAACAACTAGATTGCTAACATTCTATATTTATTACAAAAGTGTGGAACGCCTGACGTCATCTTGATGTAATCAAAACTGTAATACCTGGAGCATTTCCTTTAGAAATTACATATATGAGAGGGTCGTATTTGCATCAAAATTATGGTTAGTGCTCTAAAAAACTAAAATGAGGACATATTTTCTGAGTTTTCAAATAGCGACAAAGAACTTTTAAATTATTTGTAATCTTTATCTTTTTTTATCCAGTTGACCACTTGATTAAATGTTGCACCTAGGGGAGAGGATGTGGTGTTACTTCCAGAGCTGCAGACTTTGCAACTGGGGAACCAGGTTGGAGTTTCTGCTTCAGCTCAACATTCTGTGATTCTGGTCAAATCACTTAATCTCCCCATGTCTACAACCAAAATTAATTTGATCTTGTGTGATGTAACCAATGCTCATGTAAAGCACTCCAACACCTGACAAGTCTGCACTATATAAAACTGCAAATACACAAAAAATAAGTGTTTTGCACACTTCTGTCATTTTGCTACATGTGGGCTACATCTGGGAGATATTTGTGCTGCATTTGGGCTCTTTTGTCTCTGGTGGCCATCTTGGGAGATTTATTTGTTATGAAGTTTCCTAATTTCCTCATTTACTGCCGTCTCCTCAGTAGGAAATACTTTCAGTTTTTTACTTTGGCTCCATCGAGAAGGCATTCAGATGCGTCACACATTTGCCATAAATTCTGAATGTTAGCACTCTAGTTGCTCATTAGATCACTGTAGTAAAGCTACTGCTCACCAGGGAAGTCTGCTGCTGGTATTCAAAGTGCATGTTTCAGTCTGCATGTCAGAATTTTCTAATGAAATAGAAGAGGATTTGAGAAGTCACTCAAAATGTGCCCTAATTTTTCTTTCTGCAGCACTAATCATACTTTCTATGGCAAAATGAACCCCCTCATTTTGTTCCTTTTTAAATTAAATGTTTTAAGAGTCACCACTTTATTCCAATCAAGATGGCTTCAGGTGTGCAATACGTTTGTCATAAGTAGGACTGTTAGCGCTCTAGTTGTTCTTTAGAACACTCTGGGAAGCTGCAGCTGAACATAAAGGAATCAACTGACAGTCTCTGCCCTTGTTGGATGTACATGTTTTACTGAGAATGTCAGACTTCATTCTCACATGACTGAGAAAGATAATGTGAATTTACAGAAAATATGCTCTCAGTTTAGCTTATAGATCACCTTCCAAACCTCTGTGGGAAAAGCATGAGAAAATAGTTTTCTCTCAAACATGATTCATGATATCACAGCAGAAGGCTTTTTCACATGGTAAAATCACCTTAGAACACACCACAATTCCTAAAATGAGTATGGTACCATCAACAAATGATTTATAATGTAACTAAAGTCTTAAAACCTTCTATTAACTGCAAGGCTTTTTAATGAGGTGCTATCATGTATATTGGTCCCAAGATGGCTGCCAACACTTCTTGGATGAAGTACTGACAGCCAATCAGATCTCACGATGAGATGTGTGGTTAGGCTCCGCCCAGATATATCTATCTTTTTAACTCTAATTTTCTCAGGAACTACTGAACGGATTTACACCATTTAAGCAAAAGGCATGAGTCTGAACTAAGGACTACCTCTTCGCCAAATTTGGTGTAATTCCGTTCAGCAGTTCGGGCTGTAGCTGTTTCAACAGGTCCTATGGGAAAATGCATGGGGGAAACGTGTTTTGGGACCCCCCTTTTTTCTCAGCCCCCGATTGACGAATCACCGTGAAATTTTCAGGATAGGAGCGGACTGGAGCTGGCCAAAAGTTTGGAAAATTTTGCGAAGATTCGTCAATCGGCGCCAACGTTATTCCAAATAGAATGTTGCGGATTTCCAATGGAAAATAGGTCCTAACTATAACTACCTACTGGCGACTGCCAGTAGGTAATATATATATATAGATAGATAGATAGATATATTCACTTAAAAAACCATAGGTTTCACACATGTTATAGTTAGCTGGACATTTCACTCGTAAAAAACCATTGAAATTCCCCCGTTATAGTTAGTTCAGATAACTATAACTCGCACGCCCGCAATCCACTGCTCATGACGTCACATATTACATCACTCATGACATGGTCAGTGGCATCCCTCATGACATCACTGATGACATCATCCTTGTGATAGAGTGGCGGTCGCGCGAGTTATAGTTATCTGAACTAACTATAACGGGGGAATTTCAATGGTTTTTTACGAGTGAAATGTCCAGCTAACTATAACATGTGTGAAACCTATGGTTTTTTTAAGTGAATTTGCAAGGTTTTTTAAATGCTAAGTTGTGTATGTTTTATTATATTTTTTATATATATATATATTTTTTTAAAGGTTTTTCACCGTGCGAGCACGGTGCTCGCACGGTGCGCGCACGGTGAGTGCACGGTGCGCGCACCCCGCGATTTTTTGAAAAAAAAATAAAATGTTTTTTTTACCCTTCAGGGTCCTTCAGGGACCCCCTGACAAAGGCTAGGGGGTCAGGAACGCTCTACCCTGCCCCCTTTTCACGTTCTCCACCTTTCTTTTTCCCTGTCACACACACAACACACAAAATGGCGGCCGACACTTCCTGATTTTGACCGATTCGAACGTTGACTGACATGAAACCACCAATCAGAATTACGCTCACGCACGTTAGGGTGTTTGCACGGTGCGCGCATGGTGCGCACACGGTGCGCGCACGGTGCGCGGCTATAGATATATATGTACTTTTAACTGCAATTTTCTCAGGAACTACTGAACAGATTGACTCCATATATGCAAAAGGCACATCCCTGACCTGAGGACTACCTCTGTGCCAAATTTCAAGTAATTCTGTTCAGCCGTTCGGGCTGTACCTTCGACTAAAGGTCCTATGGGAAAATGCATGGGGAAAATGCGTTTTGGGACCCCCCTTTTTTCTCAGCCCCTGCTTGACGAATCACCCCGAGACTTTCAGGGTAGGAGCTGGGCGGAGCGCCCCATTAGTTTTGAAAATTTCGCGAGGATTCGTCAACCGGCGCCAAAGTTATTCAAAATAGAATTTTCAGACTTCCAATGGAAACACGGTCCTAACTATAACTATCTACTGGCGACCGCCAGTAGATTATATATATATATATATTCACTGAAAAAACCATAGGTTTCTCACATGTTATAGTTAGCGGAAATTTTACTGATAAAAAACCAATGAAATTCCCCCGTTATAGTTAGTGCAGGAAACTATAACTCACGCGACCGCAATCCTCTGCTGATGCTAATACTGTATTTAGACACTTATTTGCCCATGTCTTCTTCCATACATTTTTAGCTATACATATATTACAAATATTTTTTTTTCATAAAGACACATATGTCATCAGCAGAAGATTGCGGTCGCGTGAGTTATAGTTTCCTGCACTAACTATAACGGGGGAATTTCATTGGTTTTTTATAAGTAAAATTTCCGCTAACTATAACATGTGTGAAACCTACGGTTTTTTCAGTGAATTTGCAAGGTTTTTTAAATGCTAATTCCTAACTATAACGTGTGTGAAACCTATGGTTTTTTCAGTGAATTTGTACGGTTTTTTAAATGCTAAGTTACTTTACGCCATTCGTGGCGTGCGCGCCCACTTAACGCAGTTCGCGCACCGCGCGCCCACTTTACGCAGTTAGTGCCGTGCACGCACGGTGGGCACGCGGTGCGCTACGCGCACCGCGTGCCCACGTTACGCTAGATGGGCCATGTACGCACGATGCGCTTCGCGCACCGTGCGCACATGGAGGACATATTATGCGCTTCCTTGTGATAGGTAATCTGTTGAAATTTTTGGGGGAAATGCTGTGCTCTTATACGCCATGCACAAAAGGTGGCCTTCGGCCACCATTTGCACGCGGGGTGGAGAGAGTGTGGATTTTTTTTTTTTTTTTAATTTTTTACCGTACGCGTACGGTAAGCGTACGGTAAGCGTAATCGGCGAAATTTTCGAAAAATAAAAAATTACCGTTTTTTGCCTTGGGGGATCTTTGAAGACTCAACTAATATGGTTATGTGCATGGGCGCTGTCTAAACAGCCCCTTTATATGTTTTTGGCATTTGTTTATCAGCTCCCCCCCTCAGAGTGCGAGAGAGAAAATGGCGGCCGCCGCTTCCTGGTTTCGACCGATTCGAATGTTTACTAAGATCTAAGGGCCAATCAGAATCGCGCTCGCGCACGCCACCGTACGCGTATGGTAAGCGCACCGTAAGCGCACCGTAAGCTGGCTCAGATATATATATTGATTTAAAGGCTATTTTCTCAGAATCTACTGAACAGATTTACACCAAACCTACAAAAGGCACTTCCTTGACCTGAGGACTACCTCTCTGCCAAATTTCAAGTAATTCTGTTCAGCCGTTCGGGCTGTAGCTGTGTCTAAAGGTCCTATGGAAAAATGCATGGGAAAAATGCGTTTTGGGACCCCCCTTTTATCTCAGCCCCCGCTTGACGAATCCCCCCGAGACTTTCAGGGTAGGAGCGGAGCGTAGCGCCCCACCTATTTTGAAAAATTCGCGAGGATTCGTCAACCGGCGCCAAAGTTATTTAAAATAGAATGTTGCGGATTTCCTATGGAAACGTGGTCCTAACTATAACTACCTACTGGCGACCGCCAGTAGGTAATATATATATATATATATATATATATATATATATATATATATATATAGTTCACAGACAAAATATCGATGTTAAAAATATACAAGTAAAAAATATTTGTGCAAAAATATAGAATGCAAAAATACTGACTGCCTATACTTAAACAGGTAAGTACAAAAATATCGAGAAAAAAATATCAATGTACAAGATATAGCAAGATATAGTTGTACAAAATATCGAATTTTATATATATATATATATATATATATATATATATAAAATAATAAATATTAAGTATGTTAAATAATAACATTATTATAAACAAATAAAGTAGATTGATTTTACATTTTAGAAAATATAATAAATAAACTTAATTTAAAAAAGTTAAACACATACATAACAATTCATATAAATTTACTTTAAAACAATTAAACTATTAATTTTAATTTAATATATAATTTTACAAATATATATATAGCAGGGATGTGGAATTCCTATAGACTGATGTCCAGGACATATTGTTTGGGGTCAAGGGAAACACGTTTTAATGTGCATTTTGTCCTCGGGACAAGTTGTCCAAACCCCCACACCACAAACCCTTTGGCTGTTACTTTATAGTACCACATTATGGATCAGAGAAAAGAATTGCCTGCCATTAAGGTAATATTTGTGTCCATGTGTCAATGCTGTTCAAACTTGTATTTATAGTTCATTAAAGCAAAACCTTTATTATTAGGGTGAGTGTTTTAAGTAAATGTTGTAAGCTCAGACAGCACTACTGACAATGGTTCCAGTGTAAAATTGTTTACACACATTTTCAATGATTAGTAATAAGAGGCCATGTATAATGCTCCCAGAATGCTCTCTGATTAGATGCAAATATTTGCAGAAGCTTGAATGTAAGATTGATGATTCTTTGCTCTAAAAATACAATTTTCACAAAAATGCTAAAACATTTTGCTAAACTACTGTAAAGTGTTGGGTACCATTTCTTTGCAGCATCATTTAGCAAAATACGTTGATGTATGCTAGTATTTCCCAAATATATTCATAATGGAAAATCAGTGTAACCAGTTCAAAAGATTATGGGAATCATAAAAATAAACAAGCATTGGTAAAGCCAGTAGGTCTGAAATTGTTGGTCAGCCTTTTGGTTTTGTCAATGCGTGACTTGTTTTGGCATGGTTTTTGTAAAACCTTATTGGTGGGGGAGCTGCCGGCCCCTCACGAATATAACAACCATTGGCAAAACCAAAAATTGTCTATGGACTCAAAAAGCACACATTGCCATAGTAGGTCCTAGCACTGAACAAAACGAGGGAAACAGCCTTAACCACGCCGCCTAAACTACGCATGGCTGAACCACGCAGGCAGTATCATGCACATCTAAACAACGAAAAGGCCTTTACCACGCATATGTGTGGTTTACACATTAGTGGTTGTTAGCGGTCTAGACTCTGAGCGGAGGGTCGGCGGTGTTGCAGACTGGGCAGAGAGTCGGAGGGTCAGAGGTGACTCCCTGCCCAGATGAGGAACGGCTTGGTGAGTACGATGTTTCTATTTTATTATTTTTTATTTTATCTGGGGTTTTAGGGCTCAGGGTGGGTGGTCAGGGTACTTTTTATGGCTAAGGGGTTAAGGTTTTAGGACTCGGGGCAGGTGGGGGGGGTCTGAGTCGATTTTGAAGGCTTGGCCAGGTTTTAGGGCTCAGGGTACAGGGGAGCCTGGGTATTTTTATGGCTGGGGTTTGTTTTTCGGGCTGGGGTCCGCTTTTAGGAGTCCTGAAAGGGAGCTTGGCTGATTTTAGGGCCTGGGTCGGGGTAGAACTCTGGGCAGGTGGATGGGTTTTAGGACTCGGGGCAGGGCTAGTGCAGAACTTTAACCCCTTCAGTGCCCCGCCCTTTCCCCCTCCTGTGCCGGGCATTGTATTAGCGGGCGGGGTCCATGACGAGATAGTCTCATCATGGGCACAGCGCAACCGCGCTCCATGACGAGACTATCTCGTCATGGGCATAGAAGAGGTTAACCACGCATATGCCTTTACCAATTATGCCATTACAACTAAATTCGTTGTAAAGGCATGCGTGGTAAGGGCATGCGTGGTTAAGACGCGGTCATTGGTAAGACCGCTTTTTTCAGGCATGCGTGGTTGGGGATTACGTGGTTCCGACATACAATCACAAAATGACTGTGAATAAACAGAATGATGTCACAGTGAAGCTAGCCGAGAGACAGAAAGAGACGACATTTTAATAAACACAAAACGTCATGGTTAACATCAGACCTAATTAGGGGCCCAATTAATAAATAAAGTCTCTAAAGTGCACCCATATCCGTGCATTAAGTGCAGATATACGGTATTCGTGAATTCACAATACTTTAGAGAAGTAGGCCAAGCAACAGTACTCCTAGAAAATATTTCTGAACTGCATTTTAGCATGAGCAAATATGCAGGTGTAGATTTGCTCGGGAAAATCTGAGTGTTTGCAAGTTTACTTTCCCTGCAACCACTTTTTTCGCGACCCTGGAAGAAGTTTCATATCTGCCAGTGTCAGGAGTAAATTTCCAAACTTTCTCAGTATGGGAAAAGATGAGTTGGTGAAAACCCTTAAAACATGCAAGTTAGCAGGTGTGCACAGACTCAAAAGGGAATTTCATCCCTGGAACTATTGCTTACCATTACCTTCAGCCCCAGTATGTAAATTTGCTGAAACATGGCAACATAAGAGAATTGCTAGTATTCAAACCCTACTTTGGAAGGAGCCCTGTCATAATCAGAGAGGTTATTTCAGAGCTCTTATATAATGAGATTGCTGCCATAATGCGTCACAGGATTACATGGAACAAAAGGGACCAGTGGATTTTGTTACAGGACAAGTAGATTTATGAAGCAACTTGCCCCATGGACAAGTAGATATTTTATTAAATTCCACACTCCTGACATATATATATATATATATATATATATATATATATATATGTGTGTGTGTGTGTGTTTCTGTGTGTGTACCAATAACATAAAATCGAATTAAATAAAAAATCCATTTATAAATTAAAATATTTAACTATTTCAAAATCTTCAAACTTAAATTTCCCACTCCAGTGAGTGCAACAATAGGGAAAGTGGGTGGGTAGCGAAGGGGAAAAAATACTATTCCCAATCCAGTGAGTGCAACAGTAGGGAAAGAGTTGGATAGCGGAGGGGTAAAAATTACTATTCTCACTCCAGTGAGTGCAACAGTAGGAAAAGTGTTGGATAGCGGAGGGGTACAAATTACTTTTCCCCTCCAGTGATTGTAACAATAGGGAAAGTGTTGGATAGCGGAGGGGTAAAAATTACTATTTCCCACTCCAGTGAGTGCAACAGTAGAGAAAGTGTTGGACAGCAAAGGGGTAGAAATTACTATTCCCACTCCAGTGAGTGCAACGGTAGGGAAAGTGCTGGTCTGCAGAGGAGTAACAATTATTATTCTCACTACAGTCAGTTCAAAATTAAAAACAAACAAAATGTAAACAATAAAAATATTTAAATAACAAAATAAATATAAAAATATATAAATATGTAAAAAATTCAAATACAAATATATTTAATAGTTTTTAAAAAAACATTAGGCTAAGTACATATAACAAATACCTACAAATATTATCTTAAATAAAATACAAAATAATTTCCAAACAAATACATATTTTTAAGTAAAAATTATTTAGGAACAAAAAGATTTATTACATTAGTTAACTTTTTTTATTTCCACCCTAGAACACTACACAATTCACAACCCACATCTAAATTTAATAGATACTATCTCAACTAACAATTAATTACCAATTAAAAAAAATATCATTAATTAAAAAACAAACTAAAACTCATAAAATTATTTTACTTCCCACATTTTACCCCTATAATCCCCACAGCCCTCAGCTAAAATTAAACTATAAAACAATTAATTCAAACTTATTTTCAATTAAAAAACTAATACTATTTAACAACTAATTATAAAGTAAGTAAAATTAATTTACTCCCCACACTGTACCCCTATAACAATAAAACCTACACACAAACAAATATAAACAAAAACCCTAATTAAATATAAATTAATTACTAATAATGATCAACTAATTTCTAATTAATTAAACAAACATTACTTCCCATCCTTTACCCCTATAAACCCCACACCTAAGTTAATTACACAAATTCCATATTTTATTTTCAATTCATTCATTAATATTAATTAACAAATAATTATTAATTGATTAAACATAAATTACTTCCCACTCTTTACCTCTTTAAACTCCACAACCCACACCTAAAAAAATCACACAATTATCTTAATTGATCATCAATTAAATAATATTAATTAACAACTAATTATTATGAATTAAACATAAATTACTTCCCACCCTTTACCACTATAAAGCCCACAACCCACACCTAAAATTAATTACACAATTTCCTTAATTAACTTTTTATCAATTAATAATGATTAAGTACTAGTTATAAATTAATTAAAAATAAATTACTTCCCAGCCTTTACCACCGCTTTCAAATTAGCCACCATGCTTATTTACTTATTTAATTAACAGCATGGGCCACTTCCACTTTAGCGGCCGCGCCAAAGAACCTCTCATAATTATTATAATTTTTTTCCTTTGGTGCCGATTCCGATCCGGGTCGGAAAGCACTCCGACCGAGTCGGATCCGGAGTGTTTTCCGACTGAGCCGGACCCCTACAGTCCGACCGAGCGAGTACGATGCGCACGTATGCTGTCAGACTCGGTTCGGTCGGACTCCCGTAAAAGTCAATGGGAGCCAGTTGTACGAAGCGTAAATGAGCTCCCGTTGACTGAATGGGTACGTCTCGAACAAGTGCGCCCCCTACAGTTGGCACACGTTAGTGCCATCCGCGCCATACATGCCTGTGTGGGGGAGACCTATGGGTCTCCCCCTGTGTGCAAGTTGTGCGGGTGTCGGGGGGTCCGACGCGGACCCCCGAAGTCCGACTGTAAAGATCAATGACGTCTCGTAGACAGCTCTTGTAATGTTATTTATTCTTCAGTTACATCTTAGTAGGTTCCGATGTAAGTCTTAATATAAGCCCCACCAGGAGCAGCCTCCTGGCTCTCAGCCCATCTTCTCCAACTGCCCTCCCATCAATACAAACATTCCTCACATTCCAAATGACATCATACTGTAAGAGCATCAGATAGGGAACAAAGGCTGGAAAGATGGATTACTTAATTAAAGCAGATCACTACATATCTTCCCTTTTATAGCGACTGAAGAAAATCAAACAGTATACACATATATATAAGGAGAGAAAATATTGACATTCCGAAATAAGTATACATGAACACAGTAGTAAAATGGGAAAAATCCTCCCAATATAATAATAATCAAATGCAATAATGTAATAAAACTAAGTAAATAACAAATAGTAATGTAAATAATAAATTGCATTCCTTATGTAATAATAATAATAATAAATTGCCTTCCTTATGTAATAATAATAATAATGCAATAATGTAACAATAATAAAGTACGTAATAAAACAGTAAGATAGGAATCATAAGTGCAAACAAATAGTAAGACTAGGGAATACCCTGTCCCCTTACTCTATGTTGCATACTCATGCTTAACCTCCTCGACCGCCATCTCATGCACACATTAAAGTAATGAGTGGCCTTAGTAATGAGTGGCCCAACATCCTCTAACGCCATCTCATGCACACATTAAAGTAATAAGTGGCCTTAGCCCAACATTCTCCACCGCCATCTCATGCACACATTAAAGTAATGAGTGGCCTAGCATCCTCCACCGCCATCTCATGCACACATTAAAGTAATGAGTGGCCTAACATCCTCTACCGCCATCTCATGCACACATTAAAGTAATGAGTGGCCCAACATTCTCCACCCCCATCTCATGCACACATTAAAGTAATGAGTGGCCCAACCTCCCTATAAACCATGCTCCACAGTAACCGTTAAAAGGGGAAATCCTCCTCCCTATACATCACAATTAGCTCCCTAATTCTCCTAAAGGGGGAATCAACCTCCCTATAAACACATGAGTGGAACTAGCATCTCAACATAAACTTATGTGCAACAATCCTCCACTTATGGACCATTTGTCCCCTTTGCAGGCTCTCTGTTCCGGCTCTCTAGACTTGCAACCTTTTTTACAGTACTGTACTTCCCTTGTTCTGAACTGACAGTCACAGTCACTGTTGCAATGCCGGCATTACTGTTTCCTCGTGCAGTAGGTTTTATTATATTCAAATATTGCTTTCACTTGCCTCTGAGAAGATATCCATAAATTCAAATTGTGAACTAAAACACAAAAAATACTTCGAAAATCCACTAGATGGCACTCTTGTAAAGAAATTAAAAGTCTTAACTTCAACTTGTTTGTGCTCGTTTGTGACGTTTTGACTTGTAACTGATTTCCATACTCAGAAGGGGTATCAAAGTGCAGCGTAAAGGAAACTGCCGATGCTTGACATTTCTTCGTGTGTCCACTAGCGCACCTGTCTTCTTTTAAGCACAGCACACGCGCTTAAGAATGGAACTACCAGCGCTTTGATGTTCCCTGTAACTCATAACTCTGCATGCATTCACTCACCTTTAGGTTTTGCGGCATCGTGGTGTACTTTTGTTCCCATGGCAACGTTAGTTACCGGAACACAACACTACACAGGCAGAATGAAATTGCAAAATGGCTGCTCGGCGTCGCGTCGTGACATTTGACGTTGCGCGAAGACGTGCTGAAAGCACTTTTCTAACCATGAATGTAGTCAGGACAAAGAACAGTGAACATTCTGAAAGTGTGACGACAAAGACTCTGCCTCTCCGCTAGTACCCACAGAAAATTCTACAACGTCATCAGTGTGAGGATGACAGCCCATGGGACGGATTTCTCCACACAGCAACAGTAAGAAGGAGTTTGACACGCTTCACTTTTCTCTTCACCAGTATTGCCGATGCCGAGTTCCCTCACTCTCAGCTGTCTCATAAATTATTCACCTCACAGATAAAAGGTCAAATTGCTTCGAGAACACGTTTGCTTTAAACTATCTTTTAAATATTATAACATGTACTTTTCACGCTTACTAACCGCTTTTCTGACCTGTCATGTCGAATCAACAGCTTGATCTGGCACTCCTAGATATGGAACGACTTTTCTTGGGGTCAGTTCTTAAATGTTGCGGCGCTTACCATTACTGCTCTTGAGGTATGTCTCACACACAAATGGATCTGGCACATAGATATCCAGTGCTCACCACGACAAACTGTCACAAATTCTACCTCATTCGACATCCATCTGTGAGGCATCAAACACGCACTATGACTTTTCAGCTAGTTTCAGAGAGAGCGCCATAATAACCAACAGCTCTTCAGTAAAGCTATGTGCCAATGTCAGCTCTCCTACATGTGAAGTCCTAAAGCCACATCAAATCGGTGCTCGATGATTTCCCTGCACCGTTACAATAGTTCAGTTGTTCCAGTTTTTCACTCAGCACTTCACATCCAGTCAAGATTGGGAATTACACCTCAACTGACCCACATCACGGCTCACGGTAGTAGGCAGGGCTCTATTGTCCATTGATGACTGTCATTACTTCTCCCAGTCAAACACCTTATAGTTGACAAGGTAGCTGAATCTGGCACCTTTGGTTTCTAGGGCGACCGATCTCAGGGTCACTGGTGGGGCGGGTGCCAGATAATTTAAAAAGTTCAATGTCTTTAATAAAATTAGTACCTTAGTTGCAGTTCCAGAATTACTCCTTTACTCCACGCGTAAGTTCTTCGCCTTTAAAATCGTCGCCAATGTAAAAATCAATGACGTCTCGTAGACAGCTCTTGTAATAAGTTATTTATTCTTCAGTTACATCTTAGTAGGTTCCGATGTAAGTATTAATATAAGCCCCACCAGGAGCAGCCTCCTCGCTCTCAGCCCATCTTCTCCAGTTGCCCTCCCATCAATACAAACATTCCTCACATTCCAAATTACATCATACTGTAAGAGCATCAGGAAAGATGGATTACTTAATTAAAGCAGATCACTACACCGACTGTGGGAGCTTTTGCGAGCCGGACGCTCCGACTCGGTCGAGCTGTCTGATTCGAGCATCGTACTCGTTTGGTCGAGAATCGTCTCCATTGCACGCGTTGGTTTGTGTGCGACCGAGTCGGACGGATCGGGTCGGAGCCGGGAAAGAGTCGGTTGGAGAATTCGCGCATCTTCGCATTGTACTTCATCGCCCGGACCCGTGTACGGATCGGTCGGAAAAGAAGCATCGGAATCAGATCCGCTACGGCCGAACCCGATTCGGTGCCCTTCCGACCGAGATCGGAATCGGCCCCTTTGTGTGAAAGCACACCATAGGCGCTTTCACTTTAATGTTTAACGTAACATACCCTCACTGCCTTACAGCACTTGGCTATTGTTTTTACAAAGTACCTTTGGCATATAGGTCTTATGCAGTCGCTTCGGAAAATCTTCTACCACTTTTTTCTTCCTTAGTGCAAAATGTTGCATTATTCCCTCAAGCTTATGCTAATATCCTTGAGGTGCATAACGGCTTTATTTATTCCAAGATGGTGAATGCTTTTCGAGTTTTGCTTTGTGGGCGGTCTTTTTCGATGCTTTGCAATCACCAGCGAGGGGGCATTGAAGACTCGAGGGACTGCAAGCCACCGCTGCCGACATGCAGCATGATGATGTGAATTGTGATCTTTACGAGATCTCCTATACAAGTACGGGCATGTTTTGGTACTAGACGATAACGGTGTGCCAGCAGGATCCTGGTTGGGAAGGAAGTGTGCACGGCAAGGAAACTTTTCTAGTGTGTCAGGCAGATCAATAAGGCAGGTAAATTGGTAGGATATGTCTCAGATTCAGGGAGCGTGGCCAACGCCGTAAGAAGATGGCTGGGTTTCCGTGGCTCTCCCCGGGACGACGCGGGGATGACGAAGCCAATGGCTGTTCTGTCGTGTAAGAACTGCTAGAAATAAATGCACACTTGTCGGAACCCATGGAGACAAGGACAGAGTAAGTGTCTTGTCGAGCAATGCTCTGCAATCCTCGCTCTTGCCTTTTGAAGTCTTGAGCGGCTCCGTCGGTATGACGCCTGCCATTTTGTGTCTGTGAGCGAAGTGGAAGCTGCTGATTTCATACACGCTTCACCTTTAGCGCTATTTACAAGTTACTGAGCGTCTCCAGACAATTTCTGAAGCAGGCTGTATTCTCACACTCCCAAATAAATAGTGGGAAAGGAAAGCACATGCTTTTAAAAGCATAAGCATTATATTTTGCTAGTGGCTCCCCCTGGTGAGGAAACAGGTTCTTGGAAAACCTTTTCTGTTACTACAACCTGACTTCTTTACCATCGGTTTTCTTATTCTTCACAATGTTTTATTATCTTGTTGAATAACTCTACCTCATTGTGGACTGGCTAAATGGCATTAAGTGCTAATTTTTCTTGTATGGGTTCTACCCACTCAAATAACGAATGTGACCCTGCAACTTCCTGATGCATTTTTGTTTGCTTCATTTTTTGGGCTCTCCAGTCTTCCTCACCTAACTTCGTGACTGAACTTGGCTGCATTCTTTGAAGATTGTTTCTCACGCTGGTATTTTTGCAGTGCTCCATATATATTTTCTTCTTTTTCTTTTATGGGGAGATTGAAAAACCTTAAACTTTCCACTTCTGCCAGACATACTACTCACTCTGATTCAAACTCTACTTGTATTCATATGGAGGACAACCCTTTTCACAAACCTTAGTTCACCCCGGGCACTATTCCAAAAACACTACTTACTAGCAAATCATCGGTGATTTCCACCAAACAACCTAAAAAAGATCCCCAATCCCAAAACTAATAAGACTCTGCAACATTTAGATGACAAATGGTCTTCTTTGAATTTATGAGTACTAGTGGTGGAACAAAAAAGGAAGCTCGAAAATCCAGCAACTTGTGTATCTCCTCTCTAGAATCAGAAATAATCCTTCTCAAAAAGCACACTGACGGTTTGGAAAACCAGAATCGCAGAAATAACCTTCGCATTTACGGTCTAACCGAACACGTGGAGGGCTCTAACCCAGCCGTTTATTTACAGACCTTTCTGCCAAAGCTTCTGGATATTCCTGCCTCTACTTCGCTTAACATTCAGCGCTCTCATAGGCTTAGTCAGAGGGTCTCAACGAAACCATGTGGAGTCATCATGTTCTTCCAACAGTATACTGACCTTCTCCAGGTCTTGTCAGTTGTTAAGACCAAAAAAAAATTCATTGGAAGGGCCACAGACTCTATTTTTCTCAGGATGTAGCTAAAGTCACTGCTGACCGTCGGAAAAAAATTCTTGACTTGTGTCCTCAGCTAAGATCTCTCAATGCCAGATATAGTCTGATCCATCTGTGTCTTTTCAAGGTCACATATAAGGAGAAGACTGCTACTTTTGAGGACCCAGCAGCTCTACAGTATTTTCTCCAGCTTCAAGGAGAAGATGTCATGGACACCTCAAAGCTTACTTGATTGTTATTTTGTACTGTCTTGCAGGTCAATCTACTATCTATTATCATAGATATCTATTATCTATGTAGTTCACTGAATGTTGTGTTTACAAGTTCTTAGTCCACTGGTTTTGTTGTTTCACCTCTCTCTTTCCCTCTTTTATAAAAGTTTCTTATTCATATTATCCCTTTTTTCTTCCTAATGCAGGCGTTTTTGCTCCGCTTCCCACTCTCCTTATGGTCTCCTATATGTGTCGACCTCCTTCCATCCAAATTTCCCTGCTTTCCAGTGGATTTCGAGTGCTGTTATCGACGTCTTCTGGTGTCACCATCCCTCATCCCGTCTTGTTTACTGTAGGTATGTGTCCCAGTCGTCATTCGTATGACTTGCACTGCCTTGTTGTTTCCTGTTTTTTCTTCCCTTTCCTGCAGTTTTTATCCAAGTTTCCCTTTCACTTTTTCCCTTTCCCTCCTTTCAACTTTTTTAGTCCTTCTCCCCTGCCTCTCGTTCACAATCAAACGTCTAACTCTTTGTATTCTTCTCTATTGTTTTCTCTCTTCATTCTCAATATTGTAAGCATATTGTTTGTTCATGTTCTTACTCTCACGTCACGTTCCGTGTTACAACATGAAATATTAAGGAACTAGGTAACCCTGTTAAAAGGCAAAGGGTTTTATCCCACCTAGCCAGCCAAGTTAAAAACAGATATTACATTACTTCAGGAATCACATCTTTCTGAATCTGAAGCTTCAAAATTGAAAAAGTTTTGGGTGGGCAATGTGATTGCTTCTCCTGCGCTGGGTAAGAAGAATGGAGCTCTGATTTTATGTCATAAAAAGCTGCACGTATCACTTGTACATCAAGAATCTCATGTTGAAGGTCGTTGGGTTATTGTTAAGTTACTTATAGATAATATACCTATCGGTATTTTTAAAGCATATGGTCCCACTTCTGTTCATAAAGTTTTTTTGGATTAAACTTTCTGATAAACCGCTTTTATTTGATGATGATCACATTATATTCGAAGGAGACTGTAACCAAATGTATGACCCCATACTAGACAGACATTCAACAATGAAAATTGCTCCCTCTAAAATGCATTCATAATTCACCTCCACAATATGAAGCAAGTCCTTAGTAGATATTTTGCGACTCTGTCATCCAGATCTTCAAGAATATAGTTTCTATTCAACTCCTTACCACTCACAATCCCGTGGAGATTACATTTTTCTAAGCACGTGCTTAGCCCAACATTCTATTCTCTCTGAAAAAGGTTCAATTCTAATCTCAGATCACGCCCCAGTATATGTAGACACTGATCTTATCCCTTTTCCCCCACAATCAGGCAGATGGCGGTTTAATAACCCACTACTTTTAGACCCTAATTTCAATCAACAATTTTGCTCCCTTACCTTCAAATCATTTGCCATTAACTCCACTCCAGATTCTTCTTTTGTAATGGTTTGGGACTCTTTTAAATCAGCTGCTAGAGGGTTCATAATACATTTTCTACCACAAAAGAAAACATCTTTAGAGGCTCAGTCCTCTCAATTACTCACCAAAATGAAGCAACTAGAATATTCATACTACCAATCTAAAGATGAGTCTTCCCTGAAAATTCTTATTGACGCTAAAATTACTTTTAACAGACCCTCTACAAATGCAGCCTCCTCCTTTTTATTGAACAGTTATTACGGGGGTCAAAACAAAATGAGGAAACTAATGGCTAATTATTTGAAAGTGAGAAAAGACAGAACTAAAATAGAATCTTTACAGGGCCCATTGGGAACTTCTCTTTTTAAGGATAGGGATTTTTTAAATGAATTTGTTTCCTTTTACAAAAATCTCTACGCTCCTGAAGATCTACAAGTCCATTGTCTCTCCTCCTTCCCATCACATTGACTTTGATTCCTTAGAAATTGATATTTCCCTTCCAGAAATATCCCACGCAGTTTCGGTTTAAGAAGAGGAAAGGCTCCTGGACCTGATGGTTTCACTATTGAATTTAATGATCACTTTGCAAATCTCCTCTTACCCAATCTTTTAACTTTATTTAATTCCTTTATCGATAAAGGTATCTTGCAAGGCGCATTCCAAGAAGCTTTGATTTGTTCAATACCAAAAGAGGGTAAAGGCCTCTCTCTCTGTAAGAACTTCTGCCCCATCTCCCTAGTCAATACTGATTATAAGATATTTGCTAAGATCCTGACCCTGCGTATAGACCCAGTTCTACCAGATCTCTTTGGCCCTGAACAATCTGGCTTTGTTAAGCGTAGATTAGCCTCTGACAATTCTCAAGTCTTTTTTAACATTCTCAGCAGGGCCTCATCTTTAAATCACCCTTTTGCTGCTATTGCTTTGGATGCAGAAAAGGCTTTTGACAGGGTTGGCTGGGACGTTATGTTTCACACATTAAAATGGGCTGGATTTCCATTTAAGTTGATTACTTTAATTTCTCTATTATATTCTGGGCCTGAAGCCTCAATTTTGTTAATACTAAAATATCAGACTATTTTCCACTACTTATAGGGGTACGGCAAGGGTGCCCCTTATCACCTCTATTATTTGTCATATCGCTGGAACCCTTCTTAACCAAAATTAGACAAGATTCTCTCATTACTGGTTTTCATTATGGCCCTCATCAAGATAAAATGTCAGTCTACCCTGATGATATTCTTTTATATTGTTCTAATCCTGCAACCTCTCTCCCCCCTTTTCTTCAACAAGTAACTACATTTTCTCAGCTTTCAGGATATTGACTTAATGCTGAGAAATGTGAAATGCTGCCTTTAAATGTTCATGTCAAAAACACTTTTTTGCCAATACTGGTTTTTCTTCGCAACCTTCTAAAATAAAAAATTTAGGCCTGTGGTTTGCTCCAACAATTTCTGAAACATTAAAACTAAATTTCGACCACATTACCAAAACATTAAGTTATACTATCTCGCCTTGGCATCTTCTCTTCCTTTCCTTGTGGGGCCAAATAGATTTGATTAAAATGGTACTTGCCCCTCATATTCTATTTACAATTCCCATGATTCCAGTCCATATTCCAAGGTATTACTTTGAAAAAATAGATTCCCTCCTATCAAAGTTTCTTTGGAATGGTAAACCCTCTCGTATAACCTTGTCTACTTTAAAAAAAAAAGACAAAACCATTGGAGGTCTTAAGTTTCCTGATTTCGAACCCTATCACTCTGCTTTTTCCCTAAAACAAGCTACTCGCTGGCCCTCCTTGGAGCCCCTTGTATTTCCTCGATTGTGGTTAGAATTAAAGGAGTTTCTTGTTACCCCCTTTGATTTTCAAGAAATTCTTGTTTTTACGTTTAATAATTCCTGTTTATGTTCCCTTTCATTTCTCATTCCCGTAAACTCTTAATTCCTCTCTTACCGACTTCATAGTCTCCAACTAATTCATATCAACAACAACCTATTTGGCATAATAAATCGTTACGAATTAACAGACGTTCTATATACTGGAAAACTTGGCATTCAAAAGGCTTGCATTGGAGCTCTCAACTTATATTTGACAACAAACCCCTTTTGTTCACCGATCTTAAAACTAAGTTTTCTTTACCAGCCTCCTTTAAACTGCAATATGAACTTTTACTTCCTGCCCTTAATCATTATCTTCTTACATTACCAAACACTTTAAACCCCCTCCAGTTTGCTTAAATCTCTCTCCAATTTTCAGATACTTCTCCCTCTGCTTCCACAATACATAAGTCCCTACAGTTACCCTTGGATAGACTTAAATCAAAGACTGAACTGGCTTGGGAAAAAGATTTACTACAATGTTGGTCAACCGGTACTTGGGATAAGTTGTGGTTTAGGCTTCACAAAACTTCTCGTGCTGCTAACACCACTCAATTCCTTTATTTTATTTATCATCAGATATTATTCTCTCCTGTGACCCGAGCAGCCTTCACATCGGATTTGTCCTCCAATTGTTAGTCTTGTTCCTGTCCTACTGCTGTTTTAAAACACGTGTTATCTGAATGTCCCCCTATCCACAGATTTTGGCAATTGGTTTGGTTCCAAATTGAGAACATTTTCAAAGTTAAAATACCCTTCTCTATAATAAACATATTCCTTGTGACTCAGTCCCCTCATTGGCCTCAATCAATATCAAATTTTAAATTGTTAGACCTATTGTTAGCTGTTGCTTTTCATTTAATAACCTCAAATTGGAAACAAGCAGATAAAGTTACTTTTAGGTCCTGGTGGAATGCAGTGTGTTTCCACCATAGACTAGATATTAATTATGTTCCCCCCCATTTCCCTAGCAATTAAAAGAGACCTCTTATGGCTTCCACTGACCACAAATTTATCCGCATCTGCATCTTCTATTGTTAAAGATTTTATTGTTTCTGATGATGTTAGGAAACCGCCTTAAATGTTACTCTTTGCCTTTTCCTTCTTAAACAATCAGAAGTTTATTTATTCTTCTATTTTTTCTACCACGTAATTTTAAAATGTGTTTATTGTTATGCTTACAGTGTTAAACCAATGATTGTTCTTGTTTTTATTCCACTATTATAATTTAACTACATATTGTTCTCTCCCCTCTCCCGCCCCCCTCTCCTTCCCCTTTTATTTCTTTTCTTGGTTTATAACGTATATTTTTTCCCTTTCTATACAGCTTGATAGTCTTATTTCCCATTTGGGATCTGTTGTAACTATTACAATGCTGTTCTTTTGTTTTGTTTTTCTTAATGAATTCAAACTTGAAAAATATATATTTCTCAGATTCACCTTGTTTGATTTACAGTATTCTCAATTGAATGGGTATAAGGTAGAAATATCGCTATAACACTTTTTTCTCACGCTGTACTGCCCATTAACTGCCCCATACCTTTATATCCTCTTACAATTAACAAATGATCTGCTGCTTTTCAGAGGAGCCGTAATGCCATGTTAGTCAATGGGAGGCAATTCCATTTAGCTTTTTACCGTCTTGTAAATTTCACTTAGGTACATTTTTGGTTGCGTTCTGTCATGTGTTGGATGCATTTTTCTCAATACAACCCCAGGCTTTCAAAGGATCAGAAGAAAACGAAAAACAGGGCTTGGGCTACTGTTGTTACTCGGTAGGCTTAATTACAGCCAACCAGCACTATTTTTTCAAATAACAATAGGTATCGCATTTGCGATAGTTTAGGCTATTTGCATTGTAAATGACAATGCCTTTAATTTACCTCTTTTAAGGACAACACATAAATAAAAGGCATTTTCATTTACAATGCCAATAGCTTAAACTCTCGCGAGTGCGAGCCCTATTGCATTGCAAATGCTTGTTGTGATTACATCTGATCCATCCTTTCAGAAAAGATTCCAAATGCAGAGGGCAGCATCTTGCCACACATTGAACTTTAGTTTAAATGGTTTTTAAAGGTGCGGCATGTAAGGAGACACATTTTTTTAGTGCTTAAATAAGGTACCAAGAATGAGGTAAAGAAGGAACCAAGAAGTCAAAATATCAACCAGCCTCATTCTGAGTGCTGTAAAAAGTGTCAGATTGGGTGTACATGGTTTTTGCACCCATTTTAAAACTCTGCGAACACCATGGGTGTCGTAGAAATTGAATTTGTCACAGATATTTGCAGGCACAATTTTCGCCATGGCCTACCCGGATCAAGTTGCTTTTTCACAAAAGTGCTGTACGGAAGACCTCGTACAAAAAAACATTGGTAAGGACTGTCAGCATGTTACTTCACATTGCACAGCGCAAAGGTTGGTGCCTGGTGCTAAAAACACAATCTGATTACATGCACCAATGGCATTGGATAGGGAGGTTTCTGCACCTGATTCTACTACGGACGCAGAAACAGGGTCATTGTGTCTATTCTGTCCACTGAGGACACTTTTATATGTCCTTTTGCACGTACTGAGAAGAATATTTTACCTTCTGCCCGCTCACATATTGCAGACAATATATGTCATATTCTGGATAGCAAAAATTCCTTTCGTGTTATAGACTCAGGGGCTTATTTACAAGGCCCTTGCGCCACTTTTGCGTCATTTGTAACATGGGAAAAGTGACGCAAAAGTGGCGCAAGGGCATTGTAAATCTTCCCCTCAGTTTTCTTATGGGTAGCACAAAAGAAGATTTGGTCAAATAATTTCAGAAGGGATCTTTGTTTTAGTCTCAGAAGCAGATATATCGGCAAACGTTTAGTGGCAAATGAAGACTGCTTAAACGTTTTGAAATGCAAGTATCATTAATACTAACATTAATGTAATAATTTTAAAAAGAAACGATAAATCTCTTTTTCAGGGCATTAATTTTCCAAATGATGCAGTGGACAAAGTCATAGGCATTTTAACAACTGTGTGTATTGCTCCAACAATAACAAATTGAATATATATTTATAATCACATATGTGAACTATTAGAAAACTGCTTGTGTGAGATCTGATCAAAACGAAGCAGTCCTTAACCCTGGCTTCAAAGGCAGGGTTGAAATTGAAGTCAGCTTCAGAAGCAGGGCGCTCTTATTATTCTCAGCCCTTTAAGCTTTTCCATTAAGTACTTGAATGGGTGCTTCTGAACGCAGGTCCTGCTGACGCTTTCACGTGATTGGCTGTAAAATATCCATATTGTTACATGGGGAAAATGTTGCTATTCTGTCGGCAGTCGCTTTAACAGAAGAACATGATTGAAACTGTAAAACATCATACTCCTTTAGAGGTTAATCTTTGTAAATGGAGAATGGATCCGAATCAACAAAAGAACAGAAGGTCATGAGAAACAAACTCGATAAACGACACTTTTCCCACTAGCCGCTGGCGTGAGGAGAAAGCCAGATTCCATCTATTCAATGAGACACTGTCATTATTACTTCAGTACTATTTAACTCGGTGTTATTCAACTTCACTGTTGGAAAGCAGCAGCCATTATTTCTGCCAGGGTGCAGTCACAAGAAAACCCCAAAATAACCTGTGCTTAATCCTCTGGTAGCTTGGCACAAAGCAGTTCGGCGCAAATGAGGGGCAATGCGTAAAACATGTAGGCAGCACTTCAAACAATTATAAAGTGTAAACACAACACAAGAGAAATCCCACACCAATTTAGAAAAATAGACTAAAATATCATACATTATTTGAGATCAAACTGACAAAAATCAAATCAGTAGAACCAGAGATAGGCAGTTTTTAATGTGGAAACAGTGCCTTCAAGCACAAAGTGCCAACTGTGGTTATCTGGTCGCGCTAGAAAGGGTCAAAGTGACAAGTTTAGGCCAACCGTGATGGCGCATGAGTCAGATATAGGGACCAAGTTAGGCCTGCTGAACTAAGTACCTTAAATCCTGGTTTGGGAAGTGTTGCAAGATCCCGTGTTGAGGATGCATCGCACAGCGGCAGTTCTGAGAAGCTGCGGGTCAGCAATGTGGAGTGCCGCATAGTCACAGAGAATGCCTTCAATGAGGGGCTTGCAATGTGAAATTCTGTGCTGAAGATGCATTATGCACCGGTGGTTATGAAGAAGCTGTGTGACTGTGATGAGAAGTCCTGCGTCAACGACGAGGGATTAGCGATGCAAAGGCCTGAGTCGAGAATGTGTCGCACAGCAGCGTTCTGAGGAGGCAAAAGGCTGCGATGTGAGGTCCTACATCTGGGATGCATTTTGCTGCGGTGTTCTGACGCTGCCGCAAGGAGATGCATTGCTCTGCATTGGTTTGGCTCAAAGGACCACATTTGGGCTGACAGAGCACCTTCAGGCCCACTTCCAGGGGTCCAGGACTGGGGTGGCACCCCTTGGGGAGCAAGGCTCACGGAAGGCAGAGTCCAAGTGCTGGGTTCATGGTGGATGGAGCATGTTCTATCTCTCAGGCTCTGATCAGGAAGCCAACTAACTAGACCTTATAGTCACTCTGGTGGTCCTGGGCTCAAGATGCATGTCCAGATCTTTTAATCAGGCGGAAGGGAAACAATGCAGCAGAGTAGCAGTCCTTCATACAGAGCAGCATACAAGCCCTTCTGAGTCTTCCACAGGTCAAGAGGTGTACTGTAGAGTTGGGTCTTGGGATCCATTATTTATACATGTGCCAACTTTGAAGTAGGAGAAGATTCTGGAGGTTTCCACCCCAGAGGTGTTTGGAATTTTCTGCCACCCTGCTCCGGCCCCAACTTGTATGGGGTCACAAAAGACTAGTGTGTAAAAACTCTTTGTGAGTGTGCTTGTTAGAGCTTTTGTGATGTGCAAGTGTGTAGGTGACAGCTCCTCTCCCTCATCAGGTCAAAGATGGCCCATCATGCAAGCACCTATCCTATTGTGTTTCACAGTACACAAAGACCAGCAGCCAGCTACACCTAGTCATGTGACCCAGGATACAGGCAGTAGTCATCAAGTGATTGGGACAAGAAAATGCCAACTCTCTAAAAGTCAGTGGAATAGACACTGACGGTTCGCCATGCTGCCTGTCGAGTTATTGGAAGATACGCTCCCCGGTGGATGTTTTCAAAGTAGTTCAACTGCCGATTGTGGCCTAGCCATTTCAGCGTGACGCTATTCTGCAAGATTAACGCTGATTCGATTGATTTCTCATATTTGTGTCCCTTTGTCCTTAAGCCCAACAGGTTGCCTGCTGCATGTGCCTGCTCTGGCTCAGGAGCGTAATCCCTGAGTGAGTTATTTTCATTCTGTCCTTTCACTAGGGTGTGCTTGTGTGCCACTCTGCATGCCTTGCACTATATTCCAATTACTCATATTTCTAAGGGCTTTACAGGATATTGTCTAATACCCTTCAAGGCCAGATGTAATACCTGTTTTTAGATGTGCTAACGGATTTGGGACCCGTTGGCGCATGCAAAATCCACCAGGGCCATGTACAAAGCCTATTGGGTTTTGTGACTCGCTATTAGGAAGGGGCGTTCCCTTCCTAATAGCAACCGCAAAGCCATGCACCAATGTTTTACGACTTCAATTGCGGTCGCAAAACACTTGCAAATTACCACCCTCTTCAAGAGGGTGGTAATGGATTTGCAAATGGGAAGGGGTCCCCTTTGTGACTGGCTCAGAAAATATTTTTTAAGGGCAGGCATGTGTATTATCGTGCTAGTGTGTTGTTTTTCATCAAAGTTGGTCTATACTCTAATTCATATATGTTGTAGATGTCATTGAGTGCATGAGACTGTTTAGTCTGTTTATTAAAATTAATCGTTTTGTAAATAGTACCAATGTGAATCATTGTTGCCATAACATTGTTACATACTCAGTTTTAATGGGTTTAAGGGTTGCTCCTGTAGCCATATATGAGAACTTATAAAAGTGTAATTTTC
The DNA here is from genome assembly GCF_964204655.1 of Triturus cristatus. Lineage (NCBI taxonomy): Eukaryota > Metazoa > Chordata > Amphibia > Caudata > Salamandridae > Triturus > Triturus cristatus. The sequence goes on along the minus strand of NC_140589.1, from coordinate 1,487,367,374 downwards.
AGAATTGTGACTGAAAATCCAATTTTACCATTAAGGGGGGCTCTAAATTCCAATGCTGTAGACACCAACCTCGATATTCCTACCTGCTCTCAACAGGAAGTTATCACTTATTAAATGTGATAAGTTAACCCAATGTTATACTATGGGTGAGGTAGGCCTTGAAGTAGTAAAAACACATTTAAGAGTTTTCACTTCCAGGACATGTAAAAGTGAAAAGTAGATGTCCAACTTTTTAAATACAGTGCGCTCTGCCCTATGGGTTGTTTAGGACCTACCCTAGAGTTGACTTTTATGTACTAAAAAGTAAGAGTTAGGCCTGGAAAAGGTTTATTTTGCAATGTGTAGGTGGCAGCTTAACTACAATGGCAGAACTGAGACATGTTGAAAAGGCTACTTAAGTGGGTGTCACAATCAATCTTGGAGGCCCACTAGTAGATTTTAATTTACAGGGCCAGTGAAGCATATAGCACCACTTTACTACAGACTTACAAGTACATTACATTTTGACAATTGGGTGTAGAGGAAGGAGGCAGAGGTAATGGAGGTTTTGAGGATTTTCCTGAGCTTGTCGCCAATTGTCTTGCTCCTGGGGGTTGATGACGTGGTGGGGACTGAGTTCATGATGGAGATTGTGACGTGTTAGGTCCCAATGGGTGTCACACAGTTTTCTGGAGGGGTGATGTCATTCCTGGTGTCTGCGTGGTTGGAGAACTCTCTCACTATGGTGAAGAGCTTTTTGCAGTGGCTTGTACCGGCTTTCAAGTAGTCTGTTAGGGCGTTCTTTGTTTCCTTCAGGAGACGGTGGTACTGGATGAGTGCTGCCCTGAAGGTGGTATGGTGTCCTGTCTCTTTGCTGGTGCACAACTTCGTTTCTAGTTGCCGACACTTGCGTTTGGTGCATTTCAGCCCCAAGGTGAACCAGTTGGCTCTTCTAGCAGGTCCTTTGGATGTGGCTGGTTTGGAGGGAGCTATTGTGTCAGTGCATTCTGTGATCCACTGCTAGAAGTTCTTTGCAGCCTGTTCTAGTTTGGATGTTGTGTCTGGAGGTGGGAGTTAAAAGCATTGTTTCACTGGTCTTCTGATATTATTTTCCATTTTCTGTGCATGGAGCTGGAATGCATGGTGCCAGTGTTGGTAGGTCCTGAGGCAGTGAAGCGGATGCTGTAGTTGTCAGTACAGGTAAGCTGTGAGACGTGGTTGTACTTGACTCTGTCACTGGACGTGGAAATGGGGCAAGTTGCGTGAGCCTGATGTTGCTCAGGAGGTCTGTTGTGTTGGTGTCACTGGGGTCATCAAGGTGGAAGTTAAGATCCCATAGGAAGATATAGGGCTTGGAGTCAAAGGTGATCAGAGCTAGTTTTGAGTCTGTGATGCGTATAAACTTTTGAAATTTCCCGCAGAACAAAGCATCCTCTCTTTGAAGTCAGCCTATGATCGCCTGCCAGCACATGCTTATGCTGTTCCTAAGTACAGTCTGATCAGGCCTATTTATACCGTCATTAAAGCTGGGCAGGTACAGATAATGAAGCAAATGTCATCTTTTGAGTAGTTACAGAGCTGACATGAGATCTCAGTGGAGGATCGCCTGCAGGTGGAGGAATTGTAGCGGGTTTAGAGATCTCCCAACCGTAGATTGAGCAGTTTAAGCTTGGACTTTAAGCCAAACAGTTCCTCTAAGTACGATTGAGGTATTAGGAGGCTGTATGAGCCTATTATCATCCAAGCATGGGCTCTCTGTGACAGCACAGCTTTATCGTTAAAGGATGAAATATTTTTCCAGTTGAATTTATAACTCTATTGAAAGGATGTTGAGAAAGGGATAAGACACACAGTTCCTCTGCCTTTAAAGTTGTAAGAGCCATGTTTAAATAGTCATGAGCCTCAGAATTTCTAGGGTTACTTATAGCCTTCCACACAATACTGCTTAGGGTGGGTCTGGGGTTGTTTTTTAATTTATAACAAAATTTCAAATAGGCGCCCAGGCTGCTTATGTTCTGTTTCCGGAGGTCGAACTCCAGCCAGATTTGTGCTGGAGAAGCATGGCGAGGAAGATTAAACACACAACAGTATGTCCTGTTTATGACTTTATCAATTATTTTATCAGCTCTTCCTCTCAGCACCTCAGCTCCATACATTAGAGAGGGCACATGTTTGGCCGCCAGCCCTTGAAGGAGTGGCTGAAGAGACATTCCTTGCAAAGGAGCAAAAAGCAGCGGTTAGAGTGCTGTTTCTCATTTGTATCACAATTTACTGTTTGAAGAAAGCACCTTTTAAGTCAAAGATTTCTCCCAGATATTTGTATTTTGACACGGGTTCCAGGGCTGTAAGCTCTAGATGGTAAATTGGCAGCGGGCATCTTCTCGTAGTCACTAGTATTTTTTTGTTTTAGAGAGATTACTTCATAGTCCGTGATTTGCAGCATACCGGGCCATTACATTGATTAGTCTCTGTAAACTGACCTTGGTGTGACTGATCAGGATGACATCGTCAATGTACAGCATGTGAGAAGTGCTTAATCCAGACACCGTGGAAGAATGAGAGTTGACGCTAATGAGCACAGTTGTCAGCTGCACAAGACACAAGTTGAAGAGAAATGGAGCCAAGATGCATCCTTGTTTAAAGCTGTTACTCATGGGGATTTTCTTCAAGACTGATGCACCTTAGCCCAGCCTTACACTTGTCCACATATCGCTGTACAACAGTTGGATGTCTCGTAGGAGAAGAGGAGAAATTCCTCAGCTTTGCAGCGTGGGCCACAAGATGTTACACTTTACTGTGTCAAAGGGCGAGTGAAAGTCCACATAACACAGATGCAGATGTGAGGAACATTGCCTGGCTTGGTCGTTTAACAGGGCAAGAATTAAGATGTTTGTTGTTGTGCCTATATTCTTGAGGAACCCAATCTGGTTCACTGGCACCAATGAGCCTCTCTCAGCCCAGGCAGTCAAATCAGCAAGCAGACATTTGGCAAAATATTTTACCTCCCCATCCATTAGGGCAAGCAACCGGTAGTTGGAGGGTAGCATAGTCTTCCCTGCTTTATAAATTAGGCCAAGATAGATCCCCTCTAGCTATCTGGGATGACCTAGTTGGTGAGACTATTATTGAATAAAGTGGTCATATGTTTGGTCCAATTATGGGGGTTCAGTTTGAAGATTGCTTATGGTAAGCTGTTTCAGACCGGGACACCATCATGGCACTGGTGGTTACTATTTTCTCCACCTCTCCCAAAGAGATTGCACTTGCTGAGCATCACTGAAGTTGTTGGGATTGTGAAAAATCCGAGCATCACACTAACAGAAAATGTAGCAAGCAAATAAGCCATATCAGTTCAGCATGAGACTGATATGGGTGTGGTATGCAGCCAGTGGTACATTTTGGAGTGCACTCTCACACATATATTACTAAAGCATGGTGTGGTAGGACACTGTCCTTTATTACCAGCGCATTTTCCATGGAAATTGCCACTTATTTGCACAGACAAGCAGTTTTAATGATTAAACTATATAACACACAAACGATAATGTGCCCATCATACTTCTGAATTACAAAAATGTGCTTCATTTGTGCTTTCCTAACTGCTGAAATAGTTTCATTAATTTGTACAGTTCATTAGAGGTAAAAAAAATGACATCCTACAGCTGTTCCTTCCACACTCCCCGAAGCCCAGCAAGTTTGTCACATAGTTCACATCCCAAGATTCTCTCATTTTGCAGTCAGAGAAAGTCAGAGAAAGAAAAGTCAACACCAATCTCCATTTAAAAAGAATAAGCAGCAATTTGACAGAAGACATAGCCTGACCTTCAATCTCTGTCACAATGGGACAAGAAAAAAACACATTTAAAGTTGTCTTTATTGCTCATTCACCTTCTGAATTCTAGCATGGTTCTTTTGGGGCAGCACCCCACTACATCCAGCACCTAAGCTTGTCACGCTGTCCACAGAGAGACACTGCCCGACCATTAGTCTGCATGTCTTGCCCCCACCTCTGCTCCTCTCCTGAACCGCTTAGGTGCAATCCAACCAACTGATAATCCCCACTAGACTCTTCACTGCTGCAAATGAAATCATAGTGGGGCCTGATTGTGTGTTTGAAATGCAAAGAAGCCTGTTTCATTTACTTTCTGTGAGAAACAACCTCGTCTCAGTCTTGTGCACAAGGACAGGCTAGGGGCATTCAAAATGGATCCAAAAGGCCTTCATTCCTCATTTTCACTCATACACACAATGCATTTACAATGCAGGCCATAAACATGAACAGTATACACTTGGGATATTAGCTCTACAATCTGGTTAAGTTCATAAAAGTAAAACTTTATACGAGCAAGCTGGTAAGCCTCTACACCAGTTACACCAATTAAAAGGGCTGGTCACAACTGAGGATATACTAGCAAGTCAATAAGCCTCTACACCAGTGACACCATTTAAAGGCTGGTTGCAAGTATGGATATACAAGCAATTCAGTAACCCACTACATCAGTGACACCAATTAAAAGGTCTGGTCAAAGCTACGGGTTCACAAAACATGGAATGCTCCCACCACCACTCTATGTACTAAACCCCAAACAAGGACAGTAGCCCAACAATTTTAGGTTAGGGATTTTACTTATGTCAATGGTCCACGACCTTACTCATGTCAAGTAACAGGCCCAGGCCTCTATGCACACTGTAGATTAGAGTGAGGCTGGGCCAAAATCAAAATCCGGATTCCTGATAAGAGCAGTCGGGCACTCAGGGCAGAGGGGCAAAATTGCACTCCATTTAGGGAACATTCCTGTCCGAACAGATATATGCAGCTAAAATGTGACCTTCATCTCGTGTGCGACTAGTCTCAGATAAAAAGAGGCGGAATGGACCAGAATGTTAACATAATACCTCTATTTAACTTAGGATCTCTTCGATTGATCTCCATATCTCAAGACAGCAACACACATAAAAGAGGCCTCTCAAGTCTCCATAACATCACACAGTCAAGAGTTGGAGACCTGGTCATAAATATACCTGAACTTATGTACAGATATACCTGTGATGATGGTATAAAATTATGGAAATAACTTTTGTCCAGACAAACGATACACCGAATTACTTTGGTAGGTGAAACGCTGCATCAGCACATTAACCGCTGCCTGTACTGTGGAAATTATTGATTTCAGACCATTAGAAAGTTAAGAGACAATATATGTTGGATCAACAATACATTTGAATATTCTATTCCATGCAGGTATATTTGTCTTTTTTACAGTACAACACAATTAGGATGAAAAGAAATGTGTGAAAATGTCAATTAAAGAATGTGTTGCATGATCTATCATTTTTGTGTAGTAATATGTATCTTTTTGGTGCACCGCTTTTGGTGGAGGGTAAGGCACACCCTACTTTGGGTGCAGTGTATTTTCTAGTGTATGTGCATAATACTTTGTTGTGAGCATCTGAAATTATTATTAATGTATCCTTGAGTGCGCTACATTAGATGGATGTCATAGGGCCCTTTGGCATGACTGACAGGGTAGAGTTGTTAAGATGTTGAAATATTGAGATGGCAGCGATTATACAAGTGTGTAAGGGTTTAATATTGCTTCTTTGCCTGCCTTCTGGCCATGTTTCTTAAAGAGATTATTATATGCACCCTTAATTGTGAATGCCTACAGATGGACTGCTATGCACTGTAGACAGCTCATGGAAAAACTTCCTAGCGAACAACAAAATCAGAGATGCAAAGAGTCAAAGCACCCTATCAAGTCAGTGGAGTGTATGATCAGAACTAAGCACCAAGAGTGAGGGGATGATGCTTAGAAGACCCAATATTTTCATTCGAGCTGTCCTCCAATGTAGAATGACTATGCTGGCTCATCAAGGATGTATGGAAATAGCCAAAACTAAAGCAAGACTGTGGAAAAAAGTGGGACTCCTAAACAAAGACAACCAAGCTGCAACCACAGTCTAAGAATGCCAACTATGATAACTCACTGAAGGAACAGAAAGGTCAGCCCCATTGATTAAAGATAATAGTTGTCACTGAATCATGCACAACATGCACAGTTGCAGAAATCATATTGTCTAATGTTATCAAACTGCTCAAACTGTAATAATCATTGCAGCTCACAGAATATCATCTGAACTGAAGACAGACAATGAACCCCCAATCTAAAGCAGTGAATTCCCAGACTATTGCTAGAATTTTGGAGATGTACCCTGGTATATCATACATCGACGGCCTCAGGTCAGTGGGCCGGTGGAGAGTTTCGTGAGACAGGGAGCAACAAGAGGATGTAGAGTGGTCGATACTCAGCTTTTGATGGATATTTCACAACACTCCCCACTGCACTGCTCAGTGGGCACCGCATTTTCAAAGTTTAGGAGATCACTCAAGGATAAATTCTCTTCTGTTCCCAGTGGACCTCGCCTACACTACATGGTGAGGTGTGTCATGAGGAGCAAGAGCTCACCAAACACTATGGCAGCAAAAGAGCAGAGCAAAACTATCTTCCGCCCAATTAGGGGACTCAGTCCTAATTAAAATCTAACACCTTGGTCGAAGTTTGGCACACCGCTTAAAAATTATCCTTAACTGTCAATGTTGTAAATAACACAAGGATACCCACCCAGCAAGACTCTGAAATAGGGCCAGATGTATCAAGATTACATTTTACGAGTCTATAATAGCGAATTTTACCGATTAGCTATCATAGACTCGCAAAATGCAATGTATGTAGGTTTCTGCTAATATTTTGCGATTCCTACATATTCCTTAATAGCGAGTCGCAAATTGTGATTTGCTATTAAGGAATGCCTTCACATTCGTTTCCTATGGGCCTAGAGACCCATAGGAATGAATGGAAATTCCATGCGCAGTTTGCGAGTACACAATAGGTACTCGCAAATTGCGCATGCAATTTCAAGGGTGCAAGGGTGCCAAAAGGACATCCTGTTGCACCCCTAAAATATGCATGTGTGCATGTGTGGAACACATACATGCCCTCGTGGGCCACATGGCACTTACAAAAATGCAAAATTTTGCATTTTTCTAAGGATTTGCAATTTACCACCAACTAGAAGTTGGTGGTAAATTGCCATTCCTTAAACCAGGGTCGCAATTTAAAAAGCGCTTCCTGCATTGCATTCAAAGAATCGCAAATTGTGATTCTCGAAATGCATTAGCAAAATAGGTAATCACAAAATTGCGATTCCCTATTTTGTAATTGTCATTATGGGATGATACATCCTAAAAGGCTTTTTCCCGTTCGCAAACGGCCGATTCGCAGAATCGGCCCATTTGCGAACGAGAAAACGCTTGATACATCTGGCCAATAGTTACCTAAAATACAGTGGCGACTCCTCCACTATGGCGGAGGAGCGTCATCCCACTGCTTTTGAGCAGTGCATAGCACAAAATATAAAATGATAATAACTTAGCGTTATTATGATTTTTTCTTCGTGCTGCTTTGCAGCTGGGTGGGTTGGCGGGCCTGCTCTGCTCTCGAAGCAGGGCAGGGTTGGAATGGTTTGCCCACTCCTAAGGGTGCAATGACTGTTTGGTTGGCCCTATCAGGCCACCCACACCAGCTATGCGCACTTTTTCTGTTCTCCATGCAAGCTGCATTACAGCTTGCATGGAGATTATGCCCACCCCTCCAGCCCCTGGCTTAGCGCGTGTTACAGCGCTCAGACCAATCACAATGCTGCATTGCAGCATTGTGATTGGTCAGTGGGGCCTGGCTGTACTTCCTGTTCAAAGAAAAGGAGAGCAGGAGGGAGAAGAGATATGGAACCAGCGGCAAGGTACGTTTTAAATTTTTTTATATTGTGCACTCTAAACCCCCCCCCCCCCCACTGTGTGACTCGCCCCCCTCGCGACATCCCCTCTGCCCGCCACCCCTGAGTCATGACGGCCGCTACTACTAAAATGTCTTGCTATTTCAAAAGATCAAAGTTGTGACAACCCAAGCAGTGTCTCTATTTCTCAAGGAACAGCCCAGAGACACTGGGTCCAATTTGAATACAAATTGGAGAGGGACATAGCCCGCCACCTGGCCAGAACACAGCAACGTTATATGATCACCACACACCCCAATTATTAAGCACAGCTGAGGGGTTAAATAAAGGGAGACTGACTACTCAAACCAGTCTCAATACTGCCACCTTCCTGGTGTGTGCCTTTATGTCTAACAGTACAATGAGGTATGATGTCATGAGCTGAGTCCTCAATGGCACCTTCTTTGTCCTTTTCCTTTACTTTGCAAGAAAGAAAGGAGTGTGATGTCTTATTTCTTCAATGACATCTATGTTGCTCTCTTAGAAATATATGTCCCACTTTGTGTTAATTTAGTCTCTGTTTGAGGTTATGTTGAAGGTTTAGGCGAGTACCCTGGAAGAAGCAATTGAGTCCTCTCAGGGTGGGCTGAGCATCTTAACCCCATAGCTATGGATGGAGTATACTAAGATTTTTCTTAGGGACATAAATTATTTACAACCTAATCTAATTGTAACTGGAATAAACCCTTACTTACATGAATGTGATGACTCCTGTTCTTAATGCAGGCCACTGCAGCCCCTGCAGTGTGGGGGGACCTTTCAAGGGGCCCCTAAAACTTTAAGGGGCACCGATTCAGCCCAAGGGCAATGTATATCTGCCAGACAAGGCAAGCTCAGGGTCCCTTTGTCACAGTCTACAAGGTGGTCCTCATCATTTTGCATAACGCCACTGTATTATCTATGGACTACAACCTTCAATTGTAACACCATCCTTGTGAGATTGCAATCAGTTGTTAGCCCAATATCTATGAGCGAGATTGTATGGTAAAAGAAGCTTTTTGACAAAGAGTCATATGTACCCATAAATGTCTGAAGGATTATTTACAGATCTGGACATATTTACTAACATTTCACGCAGCGTAGCAAGTGAAGTTGCTTAGCTGCATTGCAAGAAAGGGAGAGAGCAGAACTGCACAATATTTTCAATATTTTCTGTGGCCAATGCAGTCATCCTTTTGCCATGACGCAAGGGTTCCTGCATTGTGGTTAGGATTGTTTTTGTGCAGGATGGAATACCTTCCGGCCCAAAAACTATCTTTAAGACTATTTCATCTTTGTATCTGTGCTGAGAACGCAGCACACACGTAAAGAGGAAAAAATAAGGAGAAATAAAGATATTTCTTCTTGATACACCAGCCTCGGGTATTGTGCACAATTTTGATGCAAACCCATGTTTACAGGTGTTTGTAAATATGGGTTTCTGTCAAAATACATGGGTGGATACACGGGAACACTCATGCAGTACCCATGTAATGCATACCTGACGCAACCTAATGCAAGTCAGCACTGTGTTGCACTAATTCTTGGTTTACAAAGCCATTTAAAGCCACTCAAATCATAATTTTCGTGGTGTTGTAGATCCTAAAGTAGATTTTGCATTGGAGCCGGCCAAAAAAGTGACACAACCCCGACTGAAAATCTTAGCAGATTTAGGCCCCAATGAGCATGGATGGTAGCCTAAAGTCATTATAACTAAACATTACAAAATCTGCTAAAACCGAGGACGGGTCAGTGGAATTATGGTCCTCCTTTACTAACACGTGGCTCTCGTCTTGTCTTGCATATACATTAGTGGAACTGGAACATATAGGCAAGGGATATCAGAATATGAAACATGAACATTATGAGTTACCTTATGTTCAGCCATGAGAAAGGCCTTCCACATTCTCTAATAAAAACAGACTACATCATGAAGCTGTTCATAAAGTTCAGCTTCTGCCAACATCCCCTACCTACATTTAAAGCATATCAGATCAATGCAAGGATACAGGGCTGCAGTGATGTATGTGCTATCATCTCACTTGCATCCGACGAAAACCTGTTTTCCCCTGGGTTATGACACAATTTGGAATATGTATAATTTATTTTTTGTATAGAGGTAGCCTTCACAAAGAACACAACATATTGTATGCGCTTACCGTAGATGATAATAGAGTTAAATGAAGGCTACAGAAAAGAAAAGTCCTTGATATTTAATTATGGGATTGTAATTCAATTCATGTCTTACTAATGAATTCTCATGGGGAAGTATTGTGTCGCTACCGCAAGCTCTGCTCGATAGAACATGCTCTGCTGGCCTGTCTTTGCAAAACATGTTTGTGTTTGCTTCCATTCATACAAAAATACATTATCTATTTTTGTGGACAATTTTATGTTAGGTTAATACTAGAACCCTGATTACCAGTAAGTAGCACCTGATCCATCAGATAAGTCAGATTACAAGGTAAAAATGGCATTCAATGTTTTTCACATACGTTAAAAAGTGAATGGAATAAATGACTTCCCTTTATAAAGATCGCACGCGATAATTGCTGAATGTGATATTGCTGCAGATCAAAGCTTATAAATTCTCCCTACTTCTACGGACAAACTAATTTCACAGTCATGCGCACACACACTCATCATACGCTGGTGGGGCCAGTTACACCAACATTCATTCTATTACCCTATCCGTACTGAATATAAGAGAGAACTCTTTTAATCAATCTGCACCTAATTTGAGGTCAATGCAACCAAATTGAATTATCTTGAGTCATGATAAAAACAATTAAACACATCTGAGATCTCAATAACATGACAAAGAAATAACCACCCGACACTGTAATTCAAACAATAATTTTTTATCTAAATTAATTCATATGGAAACTATTCAATTTGCAAGATCATTATTCTCATATTTACCTATTCTGGCTAAATGTCGTTCTCTAAGTCAGGACAGGTCTCTCGGCAAAGAATTAAAGTCTCTCGAGCTGTCATGTAGAGTCACCGTCCTCTCAGTCAGCATCGGTCTTCTTGATCATGAGTTCAGGAAGAAGCAACCCTGGACCCTCTCTAGTCTAGTAATATTTATACTAAAATGTACATACTAAAAGTTACAAACAAAGCTCTAAAACGCCCGTTAAGCAGGAAAGGATGTCATCTTGCAACATTAGAAGAATCTCCGCTCTCGGATATCTCGAAATTCAAAATAAGGAAATAGGAAGTCCAAAACTAATTCGTAACATCCACGGATGTCTTTCTCCGGAATTGTATCACTCGCAGTGAAGCCACCACAAGTTTATCAAAAATGTTCATTTGTGACAAATGTTCTCTACCAAGGATAACTGGCGGTCATTCCAGAGTTGTCATCTTTTTTTCATAGCTTTTTAGTTCAGGCAGAGGCCAGGGTCACAATCAGCGAAGCCTCTCTTCATATTTCATCTACTCAAATGCAGGCTGTAGATGTCGGCCATTTTCTTAACAGGCCACAATGGACAACTTAATTAAAAAGAAACACAAAACAACATTACTACATTGTATTGATTATACAGTGTTAATTCTCACTAATACCCTTATGTGTATGTATTTATCTAGCCATTTGCAACATAAAGAGGCATTAAAGCATATTATTTTAAAGCGCAATCACATAACAAATATCACATAAGCCACACTTATTAAATTAATTCGCTCACCAACTTAGTTCACTTATTAATTTAGCCATGCAATTGCATTCCCACGTATAATTCTTTCATTAGTAAGGTTGGTTAATAAAAAAAAAACTCAACAAAACTTAGTACTTAATAATTAATCATTAGTAATTTTAATTATGACATACAAGAATATAAACTGATGTTTGGGTTTAAATAGAAAACCCTGCTCCAGCAATATCACAATATGTACTTATGAGTGAGGTGTTCATTTTTAGGTGGAGCATTTGAGACCACTTGTATATACTTTAGTATATACCTATATGTGTATATATTTGTGGGCTCTGGAGATCAGCCCTAGGACTCGTCTGCTTCCGCTTAGGGACTTTTGTTTTCTGTTCAACGGCCTCTATATAATTGTCTTGATAGAAAACGACCAGTAGAGGTCAGTAAAATACCAGAATTGCTTTCTGCTTAGGGACTTTCGTTTTCTTTTTTTTTCTGGAAACTGCCTCTATTTAACTTTCTTGATAGAAAACGACCAGCAGAGGTCAGTAAAATACCAGAATCATTTTAGCATTCTCTAGATTCCTGTTCATAGAAATTGACTTCACGAGCACCCATAGACAATATTTTTTTCAAATCTTGTATTATATAACCACCGAAGGCCCTGATGTTATTTTAAAAACAGAGCTTTGGACTATACCATTTCCAGCTGAAAGGCAATATTTTACTCCATGTGTTCCCATACCTGGCGTGTCACGCAGTTTGGTGCTTACTTTCCCTCAATATTAAAGAACAGTAGATGTTTCAGCTTCCAGGCTAATGTGCTGCATAGCTAAATAAATATAAGGTCCCAAAGCGGAGACCAATTGCATTGCAAATACTTGGTAAATGTGTGGTTCCGCTTGCTTAAAGCAGGTACCCATTTACTACTTCGCTCTTAGGATAAATTTAGTGGTAAATTATTTATTTGAATATAATTTTATGCGAGTTCTATTCATTGATATCGTCATTTTTGTATTTTAACAATTGATGTGATATCAACACTGCCTTGATAGCGATATCATTTTTTCAATGGATGTATAAATTACTGAGATTATTTTGTATATGTCATTAGGTGTTTAATAATTTTTTTATTTGATATTACAACTTTCAAAGACTCATTTTGAAATTTTTATTTCTTCATTCTTCATGTCAATACTCGTACCAAACCTATGAAATAACCAAATAAAAGTACTTGAATGCTTCATTCCAGTTTTGATTGAATAAATAGTTTTAGCTCTGCAAAGGGAATTAGGGAATATGTCGGTGGTTGCAAAGGGGCTTCTTACCACCCGATTCTCCATAATCTCATAGAAGATTCTGGACATTTTTGAAATTGAAAATTATCCCTACCTACAATGACCGCCTCAGATAACTTTGAGATGACCTATGTGCTGGCTTCCACAGTATGATCTCCGGTTGAAATGCAATTTTTTTTCTGTAGGCTAGTACTTTTGACCACCGTGTACACAGGTAATCTAAATTCTGGGATCCGCAGTAATCTGACTGGCATATAAAATTTCAGATTGATCACAGTTTGCTTGCCTGTGTCAGCCAATTCCGGGACCAGCCTCCTGTTGGCAAATATTTGCTGTTTAAAAAAAGAGTTTTGGCCATTGTTATACACAATGATTTGGTCCAAGAAGCTTATTTCTATAGGTTAAATGCTGTCTTTCTCGGTTATATTCTGGCAATATGACACCATTCCCTATATTAAAAGCACTGAAGCCAGTTCCATAACACAGGCCCCCTCAGCCCCTGCAGGGCGTGGGGGGCCCGACCTGCAGGGGGCCCCCTCAGCCCGGTACTGTGGTCTGAGAGCTCCTGATAAAATCCGGAGTGGGGGCCCCTCCGTGCACCTTGCAGGGGGGCCCCCTCAAATTTCGTTACACCACTGACTGAGGCCCCTGGATTATAGGTATCACCATGGCATTTATTTTTCTTCCACCAAAGAATCTCTGGCTATTATGGTTTAATGGTGGTCCTTCCGGACCAGGCAGCTTACTAGCCCCATCCAAAGTCCCACAAGGGTCAGGGGCTTTCCAGTTCTGAGCAAAGCACTAGGCATAGGCAATATTAGTTTTCTCTTGCAACCCTATCCCATTCTGCTGGTGTATCCATCTCTGTTTGCTTTGAAGTAACGCTTCAAGCATTTGTCCCAAATATAATCTGAATGCTATTTCTTCCTTCATGGAGGTGTCTGGCTTTAACCATTTATCACTCAGATCTCAGATAGTGCTTGCGGAATTTTACTGTAAGTCTAGTTCTTGTCCTAAAATTTCTTTTAGTAACGTTCCTCATCTAACCCAATTTTTTCTGGTATTGGTATTTTCAATTCAGCACTCTGGGATCGCTTCTTGATAATTGAATTGTAATTATCCGGCCACTAAAGTGGCTGTATATGTATGTCACTTGTCCATGAACCAAGCAACATTTAAGCTACCTTTTCAAAGCTTGTAAAACAGTTTGAGGGGTGTTTTGCAAGCATAGATTTCTGCAAACCCATAGTGGGTGACATAATGAACCCTCACAACTGGCTTTACATCTGCTAAGCACACTATAGTGTTATTGTTGGAAAATGGCCCTCTCTAAAGGCTTACCCAAAACGTTTTGCCTTCCTCCTCTTCTTTTTCTGACCTTGTTTTTGTTGGCTTTATAACTTTGAGCACATTACCACTGCTAATCAGTGCTAAGGTACATGTGCTCTCTCCTCTAAACATGCTTTGATTGACACATCCACCTGTTTGGCATATTTAATTTACCTATATTTTCCTACATGAGTGTACCTTATGTACCTTATGTGCCCACGGCCACTAATTTAAATGATGCTAGTGGGACTGCAGCACTGATTGTACCACCCACTCAAGTAGACTTTTCAACAGGCGTCAGGCCTGCCATTGTAGAGCCTGTGTGTATAGACCTCCCTTTCATTACATATAAACCACCCCTAAAGTAGGTCCTAGATAGCCCAAAGGGCAGGGTGTTGTGCAATCAAAATGTAGGACATGTACTTTTAAGTTTTGATTGTCCTGGTAGTGAAAAACCCCTAAATTAATGTTTCATTACTGTCAGGCCTACCCCTATCATAGGTTAACATTGGGAATTCCTTATTACACTTATAAGCTGTAATTCCTGATTGAGAAGGAGTTGCTCTGTTATGTTTCACATCATTGGAATGGTAATGATGAATCCTCTTTGCTAACCTTTTTGAAAAGCCCCATTTAGCAAGATAAAAAATAAATAAATACAAGACACACAATTGATGGACAGAATGCAGAACAGATCAAAACATTCACCCCCAGTCAAGAGATCTGGCTTAAATCATTCTTTTGTTCACCATGCCATCCCAGTTTGGACCTGGCCATATGCAAATCAGTCCTTAACCTGTACCACAAGGGAACAGTCCAGCCTAAACTGCTAAGCCAGGTCCTCCCTGGACCGGAAACAAGCATCCTAGGACTGGTTTCAGGGTTTCGCCCCTCATCAGCCAGGATAGGCTTGAATCCAGTGGCACAGGGAGCCCGGGACCCACGTCTGGGCATACCTGGCGCATTTAGGGCCAGAAAGTAAAAGACACACAAATGATGGACAGAATACAGAACAAATCACACCGTTTAGCCCCAGTGAAGAGATCTGGGTTAAATCCATCATTCTTTTGCTCACCATTCCACCTCAGTTTCGACCTGGCCATATGCAAATCAGTCTTGACCCTGTGCCTCATGGGGACAGTCCAGCCCGAACTGCTAAGCCAGATCTTCCCTTCACTGGAAACTAGCATCCTAGGACCAATTTTGAGGTTTCACCCTTCATCAGCCAGGATAGCTTGAATCCAGTGGCACAGTGAGCCCGGGACCCAGGTCTGGGTATACCTGGCGCCCTTAAGGCGAGAAAGTAAAAGACACACAGTTGGCGGACAAAATGCAGAACAAATCAAAACATTCATCTCCAGTCAAGAGATCTGGGATAAATCCCTCATTCTTTTGCTCAACATGCCACCCCAGTTTGGACCTGGCCATATGCAAATCGGCCTTGACCCTGTGCCTCATGGGAACAGTCCAGCCCAAATCGCCAAGTCAGGTCCTCCCTGGACCGGACACAAGCATCCTAGGACCGGTTTCTGGGTTTCACTCCTCATCAGCCAGGATAGCTGAAATCAAGTGGCACAGTGAGCCCGGGACCCATGTCTAGGCATACCTGGCACATTTAGGGCGAGAAAGCAAAAGACACACAATTGATGGATGCAGAACAAATCAAAACATTCACTCTCATTCATGAGATCTGTGTTAAATCCATCATTATTTTGCTCACCATGCCACCTCAGTTTGGACCTGGCCATATGCAAATTAGTCTTGACCTTGTGCCTCATGGGAACAGTCCGCCCGAACTGCCATGCCAGGTCCTCCATGGACCAGAAACAGGCATCCTAGGACCGGTTCTAGAGTTTCACCCCTCAACAGCCAGAATAGCTTGAATCCAGTGGAACAGTGAGCCCGGGACCCACAGTTGGGCATACCCGACGCACTTAGGGCGAGAAAATAAAAGACACACAATTAATTGACAGAATGCAGAACAAGCCAAAACATTTACCCCCAGTCAAGAGATCTGGGTTAAATCCATCATTCTTTTGCTCAACATGCCACCTGTGCTTGGACCTGGCCATATGCACATTGATCTCAGACACTGTGCCTCATGGGAACAGTCCAGCCCGAATTGGCAAGCCAGGTCCTTCCTGGACCAAAATCAAGCATCCAAGGATCAGTTTGAGGGTTTCACTCCTCATCAGCCAGGATAGCTTGAACCCATTGGCACAGTGAACCCAGGATCAATGTCTGGCAATACCCGGCACACTTAGGGCGAGAAAGCAAAAGACACACAATTGATGGACAGAATGCAGAACAAATCAAAAGATTCACCCCCAGTCA
Organism: Triturus cristatus; assembly: GCF_964204655.1. Taxonomy (NCBI): domain Eukaryota; kingdom Metazoa; phylum Chordata; class Amphibia; order Caudata; family Salamandridae; genus Triturus; species Triturus cristatus. Next base: position 1,487,350,969 of record NC_140589.1, on the reverse strand, counting down.
TGAGATCTAGGTAAAATCATAATTCTTTAGCTCATCATGCCACCTCAGTTTGGACCTGGCCATATGCAAATCAGTCTTGACCTTGTGCCTCATTGGACCAGTCCAGCCCGAACAGCCAGGCCAGGTCCTCCCTGTACTGGAAACAAGCATCCTAGGACCAATTTCGGGGTTTCACCCCTCATTAGCCAGATAGCTTGAATCCAGTGGCAGAGTGAGGCCGAGACCCACGTCTGGGCATACCCGGAGCACTTAAGGTGAGAAAGTAAAGACACACAATTGATGGGCAGTGTCAGAACTGGTAAATATTGTTGGGTTCCTCAGGAGCAGTACCCTCAAGAAGCCCACCTTCCAGCAGCTTCGGTTCAAGCTTAATGGCACAGAGGATCGAAGTGGTTAGACGTGGGGAAGGGATTTGGGAAGGGTACTGCGGGGATGGAGACCTGGAACGAGACGGTGTCCTCAGTTAACTTTCCTGATATACCGTGTGAACTCTTGAACGAGACTAGCATGGTTAAATAACAATAACATATCTGTAAAGAAAAGCAGGTTACTTATGAAACAGTCGTCACTCTAATACCTTCTTCACAAGGAACGGAATTGCTGTTCCCATAATCCTCAAAACAAAATATAACAATATAGAATCTACGATTCATCTAGTAGTTGCATAAACACTATGCTCCAGAGCGAGTCACACTTTTATATAAGAGAGTCTATTAGCTTTTGTTACACTGTCCCTTACTTAAATTATGATTTGCATGTAACAATGTTGAGAATCACTGCGCTAATTCCAACAAGAGTTTTTATAATGCACAACAGGTTTCAAATGCAAGGTTCGTTTCAACTTGTAATGTGAATTATCTATGCACATGCCCAAGAAAGTGCTTCAGCGCAATGTGCCATGTTCAATATGCAAATGTTCAAGAAAGCGCCTCGGCGCGTTGTGCCAAAGTCAATAAGCCAATGCCCAAGAAGCGCTCCAGCGCGATGTGCCATGTTCAATATGCAAATGCCCAAACACGCGCTTCAGCACGATGTGTCACATTCAAAGATGCAAATGCCCAAATAGCGCTGCAACGTGATGTGCCAATGTTCAATATGCAAATGCCCAAAGAAGCGCTCCAGCTCGTTTGCGCCACAGTCCATTAAACAAATGCCCAATAAAGTGCTTCGACACAGAGAGCTCGAGTCAATATGCAAATATCAGCATGTTGCTCCTCTAAACAAAATGGAACGATCCTACATGATGGTGGTCAAGGGAAGGATCTACAACCTGCATTACATCGTCAAAGATCTTCTAACTGAAACTGGAGATCTACTGCTGCTGCTCACGCTCAGAGTTCTCAATAACCAGCAAAGAGAACAGGGTGTGGCTCCAATTTAAAGGCTGTCTCAAAAGGTTTCCAGATGACAGCTCTCAAGTAAACTACTGGAGCTGAGAAGGGCCAATAGACCGTGGGCAGCTGATTATGAGTTTGAAGTCTGCAACAGTCTGTAACAAGCATTGGTACAAACAAGTATCAGTGCAAACAATAAGCACTGGCAAAACAAGCATTGGTACAAACAAGTGACAGTGCAATCAATAAGCACGGGCAAAACTAATAAACAAGCACTGGTAAAAGCAATCGAAAATACTAAAAGGCACGTGATTGGCAGAATCATGACAGGCAGAATGCAAAACAAATCAAAACATTCACCCCCAGTGAAGAGATCTGGGTTAAATCCATCTTTCGTTTGCTCACCATGCCACCCCATATGCAAATCAGTCTTGACCCTGTGCCTCATGGGAACAGTCCAGCCCAAACTGCCAAGCCAGGTCCTCGCTGGACCAGAAACAAGCATCATAGTACCAGTTTCGAGGTTTCACCCCTCATCAGCCAGGATAGCTTGAATCCAGTGGCACGGTGACCCTGGGGCCCACGTCTGGGCATACCGGGGTGAGAAAGCAAAAGATACACAGGTGATGGACAGAACGCAGAAGAGATCAAAACAATCACCCCCAGTCAAGAGATCTGGGTTAAATCCATCATTCTTTTGCTCGCCATGCCACCTCAGTTTGGACCTGGCCATATGCAAATCAGTCTCTTGACTGGGGGTGAATGTTTTGATTTGTTCTGCATTCCATCCATCAATTGTGTGTCTTTTCCTTTTAGAAAGATGGCATTTTTCTGCTCTTAGCCCTGTGTGCCTGCAGGCTGTCTCCAATACACATCTTGTGTGGATGACAGCTGCACTTTGTGCATTTCCTCTAGACAGCCACACACAAAGGGAGCTTAGGTGTTACTGAGTGGCCATCCACATAGTGGTGGGCAATCCTGGGCAGGATGGGAGGGAGGAGCTGACACTTATAATCTGTGTCCTGTCCCCACACAAAGGGCTGCATACCCCCCTGTAGCCTGTCTGAAGCAAGAGCTGGGAGGGAGGGCCTCTATTTACTTCCAAGCCCCTCTTTGAAGTCACCTCCACTTCAAGGCACAATTGGGTACAAGTAATGGGTCTCTGACCCCACCAAATCAGACACTACTGGACCTGTGAAGAACTCTGCCAGGAGGAAGGACTGCTGTGCTGCTATAAGTACTGCCACTCAGATGGACTGCTGCTCTGGAAGAACTGCTTTTTTGCTGAGCTGTGCTGCCCTGCTACCTGCTACCTTCTACCCTGCTCAGGAATGAACTAGACTAACTTACTTGAAGCCAGAGTTATCTGCAAGGGCATTCTGGCTTGCCTCCTGTTTTAAGACTTAGGGATATCAATGTCTTACCCCATGCTCCTGTGCCTGGTCCATTGGAAGTGCATCCATGTGCGTGCTCAGTGGAACCAACACATCCTCTGTTGCGTGAGCAAAATTGATGCATCGCTGCTGTTGTAGGAACAGAACCGGTGCGTGGTACTTAGAACCAGATCATCGATATCGTAACTGACACATCAGAACCACCACATCATTGCTGCTGCAGTGAGAGATATTCACCGCATCCCCTTCAATGCATGGAGAAACCCAATGCATCAGATTCGGAACCAACGTATCTCAGAACCGGTGCTTCATCTTCAGAACCATGTAAAAAGAACAATTGATGGACAGAATAAAGAACAATGTCATACATTCACCCCAGTACAGAGATCTGGACATGAATCCATCGTTTTTTTTCTGCTCCCCATGCAAATCCAGTTTGAATCCAGCCATATGCAATTCAGACCTGACCCTGAGGATGCTTGTTTCCGGTCCAGGGAGGACCTGGCTTGGCAGTTCAGTCTAGACTGTTATCTAGTTCTGTGTAAGATAGCGCACACCAAATTGCGCAAACCAAAGTGCACTCAGTATACTGGTGTATATACACCAGCAGTTTCCAGTCTAGACTGTTCCCATGAGGCGCGGAGTCAAGACTGATTTGCATATGGCCAGGTCCGAACTGGGGTGGCATGGTGAGCAAAAGGATGATTGATTTAACCCAGATCTCTTGACTGGGGTTGAATGTTTTGATTTGTTCTGCATTCCGTCCATCAGTTGTGTGTCTTTTGCTTCCTCGCCCTAAGTGTGCCGGGCATGCCCAGATGTTGGTCTCGGGCTCACTGTGCCACTGTATTCAAGCTGTTCTGGCTGATGAGGCGTGAAACCCCAAAACCGGTCCTAGGATGCTTGTTTCTGGTCCAGGGAGGACCTGGCTTGGCAGTTCGAGCTGGACTGTTCCCATGACGCACAGGGTCAAGACTGATTTGCATATGGCCATGTCCGAACTGGGGTGGTATGGTGAGCAAAAGAATGATAGATTTAACCCAGATCTCTTAACTGGGGGTGAGTGTTTTGATTTGCTCTGCATTCCGTTCATCACTTGTATGTCTTTTTCATCTTGAGAACTGGCGCATCACCCTTGTTGCATGCAGAAAATAAACCACCTCAACTGTGGGATCGACACCAACGCATCACATCCCGCACCCAGAATCTCGCTATTGTGACCAGGATCAAGGTACTTTTGTTCAGCGGGTCTTGCATTCCTCCTGTATCCGGGCTCTGCTCCATCACGGTCAGCCTGAACTCTTGACTTTGCCCTGGATCGGCACGACCACATAACCCCGTAGGCCCTTATTGCTTCTAAAAGGGTTTTTTCACTTTTTAACCTTTAAAAATTAATATCTTGACTTCTACTTAAAGGATTTTTGTTGTATTGGTTGTTTTATTTATAAAATTGTGATCTATTTTTTCCAAACTGGTGTGGACTCGTTTTGTGATGTTTTCACTTTGTTACTGTTTGAAGTGGTGAACAAATACACATTACCTCTTAGGTTAAGTCTGCCTGCTCTGTGCCAAGCTACCAGAGGGTTAGCACAGGTTAATGTATGGTGTGTATCTGACTTACTCTGACTAGGATTGTGGTTCCTGCTTGGACAGGGTGCATACCTCTGCCAACCAGAAACTCAATTTCTAACTGTAATCCTGAGCATCAGAATTTTAAGATAGTCTATTCGTTTATATTTGTTTTTAAAGCACTTTGGAAGAATCAGGTTCTCCCTATGAAGTACCCCCCTTCTTCCTCTGAAATGAAGTGACAGGTTTGAGAAAGAAAACTGCCAGGTTATCCCCAGAAGGGGTTCTCCCCACTGAGTGTTTTACCTTACCTGAAAATTGGTCTCCCCTGTTTAAAGACAATTATGGTTTCCCTTGGAAGCAATTTGCCCTCTTTAGATAGGTTGCATCTCATCAATAGGCCTTCAATAATTAGACTGGGCGTAAGGGTTGTGTGGAAATATGAAGGATTTCCTCCCAGCCTCTGTCAGTGCAGTATTTAGTTTGGAGTCCAACCCCTTTACAACAACTGTTTCAGGATCCATCCTTGGGCTCTGGCTTCTGATGGTGACGCCTGTCTCTAGGTTGAACCCGGTGCAAGGCAAAAGGGTGCTCCACTTCTCTTTCTCCTCTATGGCATCTGGGTCCTGGCTCTTCCTTGGAGGTCTCAGTCACATTGTTGTCAGAGGTGGGATCTTTCCCATCCGTCTCTTTAGCTACCCAGCTGTAGAGTTCTCCTTTATCCATTCTAACTTTCTATCATATCCTTGCAGAGACCCAACTCAAGCAACTTCTGCTTCAGCCTAATGATTGGCTTCCTGGTCAAATTTTTGGGAAGGACTATGCTCTGTTGTGAACACTACAGTAGTTCTCAGCTGGAATCATTTACGTTTACTTTGCTTTCTATCCTATTAGTATCTTCAATAGAAAGCTTGAGATTCCTTCTCCATGCAAACTGCTGATAAACATGCACACCTTCAGTACAGGTAGATATGTTGTGCTATTATTTTAATCTTCACTATAGAACTGTTCATTGTAAGCTGACATTGTACTCAATCATACACGTTTACACATCTACCATCATGGCAGCTCTCTATGGATGTTCAAGGCTAACATAGCACTGTCCTTTAATGTAAATATGTGTAGTTAAGCTTACGTATATTAGGCTGTGATGGTTAAGACCAAAGGTCTTCAAACTGTGGGACATGATCCCTAAGGGTCAGTGATTGTGTTCCCAGGGGGGCTCAGTAAGTACTTGTAAATGAAGATGACATGGAAGCGCAACTTTGTTTATTTTTCGTATTTCTAGTCTGTCTTCATTTACATCCAGCCATTAAAGTGCATAAAACAATTATGGCAACTCTGATTTTGAGCGCCGTGTTTGTGGGGTCAAAGACAGGGATACGTGTCTAAACAGAACAACATTTTCTGTAAGTATTTTCTTGTTTTTTCACCTTTAGCCAACTGCATAAGAATATTGCACTTAGTGTAAATGAAAAAGAAATGCAAACTACACTAATTGTTGGGAATTCTTTCTTTTATGTTATAAAACCTCAAATGGCTAATGTGATCACTGCAGTTGTCTGTTTGTGAGGCCAGAGAGTCACACAATAGAATACTATTTGTTGCAGTACGGGATAGAGACTTGTGTATTTAAAATGCTGCGAAGTGCCAACTTGTAACACAAAGCACTGTGAATATGCAAGTCAGTATTTACAAATTGTAATACACATGATATAAGCAGGGCACTGATGTTATGTGCCAGGGTAGGACCACATTATGCAGCAGAGTTGACTAAATTATGCAACAACAAATGCCAAAATATGTGGCTTAACCCCTTGCATGCTTCGGACGGCCCCCAGCCGTCATACGTGGGCGTGTGCGGAGGACGGCCTGGGTCTGTCCGAATCCCGCCCACTATTTAAATCGCCAGCACAGCGCGAAAATGCGCACAGCATGCAAGGGGTTAATGCATGCTTTTTGTGATAGTATTGCTTCATTATTTTGTCAGTTTTATGCATGCTATTACTGTCTGGGCAAAGGCTTCACCCCATTTGTACCAGTTTAAATACAGCAATAAGCAACACAAAGCTAACCAGTCTAGTGGTGCCTGCGTTTTGTAATGACTTTTGATCCATTTGACCTAGAAGCAATTTATTTTGGTTAGAATCTGCAGATTATGCAGCATTTGATGGATGGTGTGGCACTTGTGGCAAATCCATAATTATGCAGCAAATGCTGCAGTCGCAAAATTGCATAATTTCAGTGGTCCCGAGTATAAGATAGGCTGCCACAAAATGATATTTTGTGTAAAATGAAATAAGCCCTTTCAAAGAATCCCTTCTAGCAATCGGTAATCAAATGTACTTAGTGCAAACATTTTTATACCTCCATTAAAAGGATACGTTCCAAAACAAACCAACCTTTAGATCACCTTGCAATAAGAATTCATCTTTGTCACCAGGAGGCTTCAAATGACTCCATGAATTGAAGCCTTTACTCACTTCCAAGCAACCTTTACATTTGGTAATTTACCTATTTCACTCGTTTACATTTCTTTCAGGGAGCAGGTACTCTGGTAAGATGCCTTTTTTCTTCTTTAGTTCTCTGTCCATAGAGAGAGTCAAAGAGATGGCCAAGAGGAAAGAGCCCTATGTAAGGGCTATTTATTTTAATGTGCAAATGGACAGACACAGCTTTCTCAGAAAAATGCCTTGAGGAAGGTGGAGAGAACTGTGGGATATTTATTTTTAAATGGCCATCACTAGCATTAGTGCAGCAGGTCCAGTGGCACTGGAACAATGCAATGAGGGACCGCTGCACCCCAATTATGGCTGTGTTACTAGTAAAAAGGTGGATGGCAACTCTTATTCTATGTCAGCATGAGGGTCCAGGTAACCCTTGCTGTGCAGGGATCAGGACCAATACAACAAGGGGTGTGATGTGTTTTTTTCCTTTTTTTACACAAAGGGGTAGACAGATTGCTTTTGGCCTCACGCCAAGGAGTGATAGTCCAGTGCAATGGCAGAGGAGTAGGTATTGTGTCGCAGGTGCCGTGACACAGGACTTTGAGGCACCAACTAAACCCCTTTTGATATTGTTTTTCTATTATTCCCTGCATACGTTAGGTCCACTCCACCTTTTCTGTGCCAGTTTTGCTTTGGGCCTTAGACCAATGGCCCAAGAGAGGAGCCATTGGTCTAAGGCCCAGACAATATACCTTAGCTGGGCCTCATATGGATGGCAGAGAGGGGGATAATGCAAAATGAAGACCCATGTTTTAAAAAAAGGGGCAAGGTAGATTGCCCACTTCACAAGGTAGTCACTATCATTAATGAAGTAGGTGAAATAACACTGGCACCAATCAGTGTGAGGGGCCCCCTGCATCACAATTATGACTACCATAATGTATAAAAGAGGTTTGAAGGCTCCTTTTCCTTGCTGGCATAGGGGCTGAGGGCACCTTTCCATCAGAGTGGCGGGCAATACGTGGGAGCTCAATTTTTTCTGAAAGGTACAGAGAAAGAATTTCAGGATTGGAGTGATGACCAGGCATAAGTTTGGAAGGGGTGAAAGAGGCAGAGGATAACCTGCTTCTCAGGGCTGAAGCTATCATTAGTGTAGCAGGTGCAGTTGCATTGGCTCCCAGGAGTGTGAGGGGCTCACAAAACTTCAATTAAGGTCAATTTCTGTTTTTGCTTGATATATTTTCTCTTTTATAATTCCCACATTTAGTGTGGATTGTGAGCTGCAGAAAAGTACCCTGAAATGATAAACCCACCACCTGCAGTCTGCCTTGACCTTTCCACTCCCTCAAGTCATGCCATAAAGTTTTGGAGGGGCTCTAACTTGAAAACATTTTGCTAAGGGGGTCTCTCAGCAATAAAGTTTGGCCTCTTGTTTAGACTACGGAGATAACAATGTCTCAAACTCTGATTTGTTTTGAAAACCATAAATCGAATCGGTGGCCAAAAAATGGGATCATAATTTGGCAAAAAACTATTAGTCAATTGCACTTTTGGAAGTCGCGGGTAAGATTTCTGCAAAATGTTTGCTAAAAGGTTAAACTGCCTGGATGGAGCTCAGCTTTTGCCAACTATTTACTCATGTGTCTGTATATGCTGAGCGAGAAGTGTGTGAAATTTCATAAAATGAAGGCTTATTTCAACAGCGCCTTTGCATACTTCAACACTGCCTTTGACTAGGTAGATAGACCAACACTTGAGCACAAATTTAACAAATTAGGTAATTTGGATATTCATGTAAAGGTACTATTGGGCAGTGGAAACGAATATTCGGTTAAAATCCAAGTAAATAATCGTTGGGTTGTGTTTCGCCCATTTGCTATTTTCTTTATATTTGTCTTACTTACCTTTATTACTGAGCAAAGTTGTCACTGACCCTCCAAATTAGGATCAAAGGACATTTTCACCCTGTTGTATGCTGATGACATGGGTTTAATGCAAAACCAAAGGGGATGATAGACGTAGTGTTGAACATTGCAAGCACTCACCCCCAGTCAACTGATCTGGGTTTAAATCATCATCATTCATTCTTTAGCTCACTCCGCCACCCCGGTTCAGACATGGCCATATGCAAATCAGTCTGACCCTGTGCCTCATGGGAACAGTCCAGCCCGAACTGCCAAGCCATGTCTTCCCTGGACCGGAAACAAGCATCCTGGGACCAGTTTCTGGCTAATCAGCTGTCATCACCCAGGCTAGCTTGAATCAAGTGGCAAAGTGAGCAAGGGTCAGACTGATTTGCATATGGCCATATCTGAACTGGGGTGGCGGAGTGAGCTAAAGAATGATGATGGATTAAACCCAGATCAGTTGACTGGGGGTGAGTGCTTGCAATGCTCAACACTCGTCCATCATACCCTTTGGTTTTGCTTTGTTCGCCCTAAGTTGCAAAATATGCCCAGATGTGGGTCCCTTGCTCACTTTGCCACTGGATTCAAGATAGCCTGGCTGATGAGGGTTATGAACCCGAAACCGGTCCCAGGATGCTTCTTTTCAGTCCAGGGAAGACATGGCTTGGCAGTTCGGGCTGGACTGTTCCCATGAGGCACAGGGTCAGACTGATTTGCATATGGCCATGTCTGAACTGGGGTGGCAGAGTGAGCTAAAGAATGATGATGGATTAAACCCAGATCAGTTGACTGGGGGAGAGTGCTTGCAATGCTCAACACTCTGTCCATCATCCCCTTGGTTTTGCTTTGTTCTCCTTAAGTTGGCAGGGTATGCCCAGACGTGGGTCCCTTGCTCACGTTGCCACTGGATTCAAGATAGCCTGGCTGATGAGGGTTATGAACCTGAAACTGGTCCCAGGATGCTTGTTTCCGGTCCAGGAAAGACATGACTTGGCAGTTCGGGCTGGACTGTTCCCATAAGGCACAGGGTCAGACTGATTTGCATATGGCCATGTCTGAACTGGGGTGGCAGAGTGAGCTAAAGAATGATGATGGATTAAACCCAGATCAGTTGACTGGGGGTGAGTGCTTGCAATGCTCAATACTCCGGCCATCATCCCCTTTGGTTTTGCTGGGGTGGGTGCTTGCACTCCGTCTATCATCCCCTTTGGTTTTGCTTTGTTCGCCCCAAGTTGGCAGGGTATGCCCAGACGTGGGTCCCTTGCTCACTTTGCCACTGGATTCAAGATAGCCTGGCTGATGAGGGTTATGAACCCGAAACCGGTCCCAGGATGCTTGTTTCTGGTCCAGGGAAGACATGGCTTGGCAGTTCGAACTGGACTGTTCCCACGAGGCACAGGGTCCAACTGATTTGCATATGGCCATCTCTGAACTGTGGTGGCAGAGTGAGCTAAAGAATGATGATGGATTAAACCCAGATCATTTGACTGGGTGTGAATGCTTGCAATGCTCAACACTCCGTCCATCATCCCCTTTGGTTTTGCTTTGACATGGGTTTAATGTCATTGACTTCGATTTCCTTACTGGACTCAACAGTGAAGGTCATGGGATGGGTGTTTTTGAACAAGAATATCAGACTGGGTGGTGCAAAATCCAATACTTTTTTCTCTCCAGTATGGTTTTGGACAGGGTGGAGGTACTATAGATCAGTGTTTTAATATATATTTAATAGTGAATACATTCACAGTTGCTAGGCCTGGCTGCATCCATCTGGAATTTATGGACCTTTTTGATAGTGTGTACAGGAACAAGTTGTGGCCCTTGATCCTTTCGATAGGGAGTGAGTCCGATATATTACTTTTTCTTGCTGACCTTCATTTGAATGTAACTGCTTCTTTAAGGTACCATGGGATTGGAGATTGCACAGAGGAGTTTGAGATCAAGCGCAGAGTGAGCCAGGTGTGCATTTTAGCTCCATTCCTATTTACTTTGTATGGCGCATTTCAGCAACAACCGGGGATAATTATCACTAAGCGCACTTAGAGCTAGGATAATTATCGCTGGCTTTCGCCAAATTTTATCGCTGTGATAGCGTGCTATTAGCAACGCTTTTCTCAAAAGCGATAAAATTCCAGGCGCAAGCTGCCAATTGTGTGATTATTGCTGGAAATACAGCGATAATCGCACAACGTTTGGCGATAGCTTGCTGATAGGGCAGGGCAGACTCAGCCATGATATCCACCTTCCATTGGATATCATGGCTAAGTCAAACTAAAAGCAGGCATAAGGAAAGTAGCGGTAACCAAGGTTAGCGCTACTTTTCTTATCGCTATGCTTGTTAGCGTGCCCATTGATAATTGGAGAAATGTCGGTTAGCGACATTTCTCCAGTTATTTTGAGCTGGAACGCCCACTTTGCATCTCATTAGAGATGCAAAGGTGGGCGTTACGGGAAAGGGCGCTAAAGCAAGGATTCACGTGATAGCGTGACCTTGCTGATATAGTTATAAAATTATCGCCGCTTTTCGGACGCAAACGGCCGCAAAAACGGCGATAATATTTTAGCGCCGCCTTGTTGATATGCCCCCACATTACTCATATGGTGGGCCACTTGTTACAGGGAGGTCTTTGCCTGTCTGGAATAGGTAAGAGGTTATTTCCCATCCTCCTATGCGTGGTTCTTTTAGCAATTATTTTATTTGATCTCTTGCCCTTATTAGACTCCTGTTGTGTACGTCACGGCCTCACTTTATTTATCAACACATGTGGGGAAATCCTACGTTGTAGTTATTGGTCAGAAATACTAAGACCAGAAGACATCTTATTGAGTGCGAGATTTTTAGGGTAACATCCTTTCCCTATTTGGGGGTCATGATTGACCATAAAAGTTCTTGGACTACCTTGGTGTTGTTTAAAAAGCTCATTTTCAGGAGGACAGTTCGAGCCCTTTTCGATTTTGCTGCCAGGCTTGGCAGCAAACCATTACAAACTTTGCTCAAGATCTATGCAGCCAAATGTGTCACACAGGTACATATGGTAGGAAACTGAGGGGTAATGCGGACTGCACGTTCCTCCAAAAGGTGGAGAATCATTTCTTAATACGTTTACTTGCTCTCCCTCGGTGCACGAATTAGGCTTGAGTTACATTAGCGATAAGAGTGCCCTTCGTCCTCTATTGAAAAGGCTCTCTACAAGGATCAAACCGGAACTGGAGCTGAATAGGCTATTTGCAGGGGACTGTTTATGTCTGGATAACTCTGAAAGGATTCCCTGGTTAAGTTCTGTGGGGCATATCAACAAGGGCTTTATCTCTGCTTTTTTTACTTTAAAAGCCAAAATACAAGAGATAAAACTAGCGCCCTATCAGCAACAGGGTGCTAACACGCAAATTTGCATGTTAGCACCCTTTTACTCTACGCTTCCCCTTGCATCTCTAATGAGATGCAAAGGGGTGTTCCAGAGTAAAATAATAGGAGAAATGTCGCTAAGCGACATTTTTCCTATTATCAAGGATATTGTTAACCCTGTTAGAGATAAAAAAAAAACAGCGCTAACCGCGGTTAACGCTGCCTTTTTACGTTTGGTATTTTTCTGACTTAGCCATGATATCCACCTTACATAGGATATCATGTCTAAGTATGTCTCTCCCTATCAGCAAGCTATCGCCAAACCTTGTGGGATTATCGCTGTATTTCCAGCAATAATCTCACAATTGGCAGCTTGCACTCTGAATTTTAACGCTTTGGAGATAAGCGTTGCTGATAGCACGCTATCTCCGCGATAAAATTCAGAGTTGGCCGGTGATAATTATCCTCACGCTAAGAGCGCTGAGCGATAATTATCGCCGGCCCTTGCTGATATGCCCCTGTGAGAGTTGGATTTTTGGCTCTAGGTTGCCTGGATCTTTATATAGCTCCCGAGTTGATTAAAAAATCTGACGCGTTGTGGACAAAAAATAACTTTTATGCTTTAAAAAAGCCTATCGGGAGTCTAATGAAATTCAAAAAGTTGCTGTTCGTGTCCACTCAAATCTACCTTGCCTAATGAGCCTTATTTGATTCTGTTCAGAAACACTTGCCATTGCTTTCTTTTAATCAGATTCAGGCTTGGCCTGGTACATCATTTGCTGGCTGCCCCTCAATGATGGACCCAGGTTAAAAACCTCGAACTGGTAGTTGTGATCTGTTTTCTGATCACGACACCCTTCATAATGTTATTTTTCTCGCGTTTTATTCAGATTTATATAGTACATTTATTGTACCTCTTCTTAAAGGTATGAACTTTGTACATGTGCGGTCTGGTTTCACCTTTTTGCACATTCTAACCACTGTACGCACCTGTGTGCCCATTGTGGGGTTTTTAAAGGGTGTCATAAGGAAGAGGTTAACTATGGGCATTTAATTGTGTTTTAGATCGATGTTTCACAACTTGCTTGGTGGATGTTTTATCCGGTCTTTTTTGGTTTTATGTATTAATTCTTTTTAAATGATTACTATACTTCAATCATTAATATGGTTTTTATTGTGTTCCATATTTCTACGACACTTGTTTTCCAAAACAAAGATTATTATGATGATAATGATGGCTCTGATTGTTTTTCAGAAACAACTGACATTCTAACCTCCTTTGCATTAACTCATAATCTCTCAGTTAATGAGCCAAAAAACTAAAATTATGACAATCGGAGCTAGAGGGCTTAAATCACCCCGGTCTTGGTTTCACAAAAGGGGTGAACTAGAGGTTGCGAAAGAGTACACTTATTTGAGGGTGAGAATTTTAAGCAATCTTCTGAAGGTTCATGAGATAAACTTCAGTTCTCTAAAACAAAGCCCCTTAGGTATTGGTTTATTACAATTCTTTGATGCACAAAGAAAGAGATCTGTGCAACGGCTTTTAACCCCTTCGCTGCTAGGCTTCCCCCCCACCCCCCGTGCTAAGCCTTTTTTTGGCTATTCGGGGTAGTGCGCCCTTAGGCCCCTGTAACTTTTTGACCACATAAGGTATCCACGCCAAATTTGCGTCCTTTACTTCCAACATCATGGGGATTCTAAAAGTACCCAGGATTTGTGGATTTCCCTGGAGGGAACACAGAAATTAGCCAAAATACTGCTAAATTTAGTTTTTGTGGGGAAAAATCCGAAAAAAGGGCTGCAAATGAAAGTGTCTGGGGTTTTCCCTGCAAATGGTATCTAAAAAGGTTTGTGAGGTTGAAATCACCATTTCCCCAACTTTTAGGGAATGACAGACTTTTGTCAGAAAACCAACATTTTTTACACAGTTTTGGTATTTTTCTGGGACATAGCCTATTTTTGCTATGTTTTGTGCTTTCAACCTCTTTCCAGTTAATGGTAGAAATGGGTATGAAAGCAATAATGGATCCTGGAAAGCAATACATTTTTCTGAATTCAGCAAGGGGTCATTTGTGTAGATCCATCAAGGTTTCTTTATAGAAACTAACAGTTAAATATAGGAAAAATTGAAAGTTAGTTGAAAAAAACAGCCTTTTGTGTCAACGTTTTCACCGGCACGGTAATTCCACACAAAATATATATGGAAAATGTGTTTTTTTCAGCTAAATTTGAGGTTTGCATGGCATTCTGGGTAGGAAAACGTTGGGGGATCCACGCAAGCCATACCTCATTGGACTCCCCCGGGTGTCTACTTTTCAGAAATGTTTGGGTTTGTTACTTTCCCAAGATGCCCGCCGAGCCCAGGGCCAAAATCTCAGGTGCCACTCCCCCCCCCCCCCCCCCCCCCAAAACCAGGTAGTTTTGCTATAGGTAATTTTGAAGTCGCCACAGTATGATTTGGGCCATTTCCTGTTGCAGCCACTATGCCTACCCACACAAGTGAGGTACCATTTTTATCGGAAGACCTGGGGGAACGCTGGGTGGGAGGAAATTTGTGGATCCACACAGATTCCAGTACTTTCCACCACAGAAATGTGAGAATAAAGTGCATTTTCCATCGATTTTTGAGGTTTGCAGGGGATTCTGGGTAGGAGAATGATGGGGAACTCATGCAAGCCATACCTCGCTGGACTCCCCCGGGTGTCTAGTTTCCAGAAATGTGTGGGTTAGGTAGGTTTCCCTAGATGGCTGCCGAGCCCCGGGCCAAAAACTCATGGGACCCCCATGCAAAACCAGGTTGGTTTGTGATAGGTAATTTTGATGTCGCCTCAATAGGTTTTGGGCCCTTGCCTGTCGCGGGTCCTTGACTCACCCACGCAAGTGAGGAATCATTTCTATCGGGAGACCTGGGGGAACGCTGGATGGGAGGACATTTGTGGATCCAAGCAGATTCCAGAACTTTCCACCACAGAAATGTGCAAAAAAAGTGAATTTGTTTGCGATATTTGAGGTTTGCAGGGGATTCTGGGTAGGAGAATGATGGAAGACCCACGCAAGCCATACCTCGCTAGACTCCCCCGGGTTTCTAGTTTCCAGAAATGTGTGGGTTAGGTAGGTTTCCCTAGATGGCCGCCGAGCCCCAGGCCAAAAATTCATGGGACCCCCCTTGCAAAACCAGGTTGGTTTGTCATAGGTAATTTTGAAGTCGCCTCAATAGGTTTTGGGCTCTTCCCTGCAGCGAGTACGTGGCCCACCCATACAAGTGAGGTACCATTTCTATTGGGATACTTGGAGAAATACTGGGGGTTAGAAATTTGTTGTTACTTTCTGCAGTGTGAAAATTTGGGCACAATAATGCAAGGAAAATGTCACAGTCACATTTTGAGGTTTGCAGGACATTGTGGGTAAGATAACGTCTTGGTATCCACAAGAGAGACATCACCATGCACTCCCATGGGTGTTTAGTGTATGACAAAAACTACAGTTGTTAGGTTATTCCTAAATGAAATGTACAGCTCGGCAGAGAGACAAAACAGACAAAGATTACTGCACAGCCATCTATTTCTCAAGCACACACACATACTGGTTGGATTTGGCACGAGGGCGAGTGATGGTTCAGTATATAAAATTTTATTAACAAGAGATTTCACAAAAATGAAATGCACTGTCAATAATTGAAAAGACGAAAAACTGAACCAGTGACTCGCAGCTTGTGAGCTGTAAAGCCACGTCAAGGCACCAACCACTTTACAGGCAATTCACACACCTTTCATACATGATACACACAAGACCATTCACACCACCAAGCACAAAACCAACACATTACAACATTCATAAAAAAGGACAAGGTACAACCTGCTTGACAAAAACAGAAAAGACAAATTTTTATGCACAACCGCCTATTCCTCAAGCACACATACATACTGGTTGGATTTGGCATGAGGGTGAGTGATTCAGTATATACAGTTGTATTAACCAAAGATTTCACAAAAATGAAATGCACTCTTAATTGAAAGGACAAGAAACTGAACCATTGACTCACAGCTCATGAGCTGTAAAGCCACGACAAGGCACCAACCTCTTTACAGGCCATTCATACACCTTTCATACGTGTGACAAATACAAAACCATTCACAACGCCAGCCGCGGGCTCAGCACATTACAACACTCACACCAACAGACAGTGCCATTCAAGGGCCCATCACTTTCACACGCCCACATTCCTGACACAGCAACCACACCAGCTCACAGATTGCGTTGAGTGGCATTTGACTAGCAGTGTGCATAGTGACCAGCAGCTAGTCACTGCTCACACACCACCAGCCAAGCGCCAGTCCATGCACACCGCCAGCCAAGCACCAGTGCAAACACACTGCCAGCCAAGGTCCAGTACAAACAGACCGTCAGCCAAGCGCCAGTACAAACACACCGACAACCAAGCGCCAATCAAAACACACAACCAGTCAAGCGTCAGTACAAACACACCGCCAGCCAATCGCCAGTCAAAACACACTGCCAGCCAGGCGCCAGTCCACGCACACCGCCAGCCAAGCGTCAGTCCACACACACCGCCAGCCAAGCACCAGTCCATGTACACCGCCAACCAAGCGCCAGTACAAACACACCACCGGCCAAGCGCCAGTCCACGCACGCCGCCAGCCAAGCGCCAATCCAAACACACCACAAGCCAAGCGCCAGACCACGCACACCACCAGACAAGCGCCACTCCACGCACACCACCATCATATTTAGGATTTTTTTATATATAAATAAGAAAACACAAACAAATTGCAAATAGATACAAATCTACTAACACAAAATCTGAAACTAAATACACTACACAAATGTCAACCTTGAAACGGAACAAAAAATATTAAACAATAGAGGCCAGGCAGTTCACTTTACCACTCATGGATGCTCCCAAAAATTATTTTGCGTGGAGTACATTCTAAAACAAGCAGGCACACACAGCTCAGGGTTTAGAAGGACACTCGGGGCAGTACATACAAGTCTCCTTCCGCATACCTCTTCGCCAACAGACTCTACATCTCCTACTGGGAAAGGCTTTTGAGGGTGTGGGAGGAATGTGATCAGGAAAGTGGCGATCTTTCAATCTAGCAACATCCTCCACCACTCCAACTCTAGGAACACTTGCCTGTTCCACTAAAACAAGGCTGCCTATTACAGACTCTTGAAACTTAGCAAAAGTCATCTTTGACTCAGGACAAGAATCCTGGAACACAACAAAAGCATTATAGGTTGCTAAGTGGAAAAGATGGATAGCCAACTTCTCATACCAAATGTAAGCCTTACGAAGAGCAGCGTAAGGTTCTAACCTCTGATCTACTCTGTCAACACCACCCATGTGCCTATTATAGTCTAAAATGCGCACAGCCTTGCGTGCTTCAGCAACCTGACCTCAAACAGTCACAGGTGCAGTGCTTTCATCATGGATGGTAGTCAGCATGTAGACATTTCTCCTGTCTGAAAACTTCACAGCTAGAAGCTCCTCGCAACGCAATGCACTGCTTGTCCCCGCACAAGCTTTTGACAAACACGTTCTCTTGGGAAACCTTTACGGTTAGAGCAGGTTGTGCTACAAGCAACAGTGTCCTCTTTGGTCAATTTCCTGAACAACCGCACAGCAGTGTAGAAGTTATCTACATAGAAATGGTGGCCTTTGTTAAAAAATCCTCTACCAAGTTCCCACACAATTTTCTCAGTCACTCCAAAAGTGGACGGACAACCAGGGGGGGTTAATCCCGGATTCCTTACCGGTGTACACCCTGAAATTAGAGACATATCCAATCCTACTGTCACACAGCATATACAGCTTAATTCCATAGCATGCCCTCTTACTAGGAATGTATTGCCTAAAAACCAAGCGGCCCTTGAACAACACCAAAGCCTCATCCACTTCAATTTCTTTCCCTGGAGCATAGATCTCAGAAAATCGATCAACAAAGTGATCAATGACAGGCAGAATCTTAAAAAGACGGTCACAATCAGGGTGATCTCGTGGCAACGCTAAACCATTATCAACAAAATGCATCATCCAAAGCAGAAGCAAATACCTATCACGACTCATGACTGCCGGAAATATAGCCGTTGCCATCAAGGGACTAGTAGACCAATATGAAGACATTGATACCTTCCTTAGCAAGCCCATCAAAAAAGTTAAACCAAAGACCTTCTTCATCTCTTCCAGATTTGTGGGAGTCCACCGGGTAGCTCTAGAGTGGGGCTTAAGGCGGGCACTGTTGTCCCTCAAAAACTGTTCGGCATACAAATTAGTCTGCTCCACAATCTCTGCCACAAACACATCGTCCATAAACAACTGAAAAAAAATTCTCGGCAAAAAGTTTTCAGTATTCACTCTACACCCTGGAACACCAGTAAAGTCTGGCAATGCCGGCTGCACCATGCCTGGGGCAACCCAGAGGTCAGCTCTTTCAACGGGAAGCCGTGCAGCCCAAGGCTGCAGCCCAGATGCCTCTTGCCGCACTACACCAACCGGAAGCCTTGCAGCCCCAGATGCCTCTTGCCGCACCACACCAACGTGAAGCCTTGCAGCCCCAGGCTGCAGCCCAGATGCCTCTAGCCGCACTATCGGCACATCAATGTCCTCCTCTAACACAGACACTTCATCCGCACTTAGAGTAGCTTCATCCGCACTGAGAGTACCTTCATCATCCGATGATTCCATGTGGAGAGAAAACTCACTGCCTGAATCGTCCCCTGCCTCCTCTGCCTCAGATGCAGAGTCACTCTCTGAACCATGATCAGAGGAAGACTCAAAAAGCATACCAACAACCTGCTGAGCAGTAATCCTGCGGCTAGCCATTATCCTTACTAAGAAAGGAGACTGCACAAAAAAGTCAACAACAACCAACACTGTGCAAAACACGTAAAAAAATGTGTGCCTTTATCACAAAGATCTATATACTCAAAAACTATACGATTCACTTACAAGAGACAGCTACACTCACCAGCACCTACTCTGCAGAGACACAGCAAAAATCAACGATATCCCACTAGAAAGAAAAAAACAAAACCAATTATTCACAAGACAACAAAATACACATTGAGCACAAATGCAAAAAAAAATTTCAAACTCAAAAAACAGAAGCCAAACATACTGCTATTATTACACCATTTACAAAAAACACATTCATGCAGAAAAATAAAACTCATTTACACTGTACAAAAAAGTCTCTTACCAAACCCATGCAACTACACAAACACCAGAACCACCAGTAACGAAACCGCAACCTGGAACAGTCTAAACAGCAAAAGCCTTGAACTAGAACAAAAAGGGAGAAATAATGCATTACAAATGCAATTCACAAGAAATAAAACAATTAACATTATAACACCCTATGTCACTACCCAAATGGGGGCAGAAAGGCCAAATAAACGGGCAGAAATGCAGGTGATCTGTCCCCAGGGGGGGCAGAAAAGTCTTACAAATTATTTAGGCCCATAAGGAAGCGACCCTTGCCCAAGGGGTCACTTCCATTTACATTTTAAAACACTCCCTGGTGTCTAGTGGGGTTTTCTGCAGAAAGGCCAAATAAACAAACCAAACTGCCCCCAAGGGGGCAGAATATACTTTTTTTTAAATATGGCCCCTGGAAGCGACCCTTGCCCAAGGGGTCGCTTCCAATTTAAAAAAAACAAATTCCCTGGCTCTAGTGGGCTTTTCTGCCCCCCCCCCCCCGGGGCCAGAAACGCCAACAAAATCAGGCTATCTGTCCCCGGGGGGGGGGGGGGGCAGAATATAATTTTTAAATAAATTTAGCCCCTGGAAGCAACCCTTGCTCAAGGGGTTGCTACCATTTCAAATTAAACAAATTCCCTGGAGTCTAGTGGGGGTTTCTGCCCCCCCTGGGAGCAGAAAGGCTAAATAAAAAAAACGATCTTTAATATACTTTAAAATTAATTGGGACCCAGGAAGCGGCCCTTGCTCAAGGGGTCACTTCCAATTTTGAAAAAAAGTGGGCTTTACTGCCCCCCCCCCCCCCCCCGGGTCCAGACACGGGCAAAAATCGGCCGATCTGTCCCCAGGGGGGGGGGGGGGGGGGGGCAGAAAAGTCTAAAATAAATTTTCCCCCTTAGGAAGCGACCCTTGCCCAAGGGGTCGCTTCCAATAAAAATTAATTTAAAAAATCCCTGGTGTCTAGTGGGCTTTTCTGCCCCCCTCCCCGTGTCCACAAACGGCCAAATATCGGCCGATCGGTCCCCAGGGGGGCAGGAAAGTCTCAAATGTATTGTCCCCCTTAGGAAGCGAGCCTTGTCCAAGGGGTTGCTTCCAATTTTTTTTTAAAAACAAATCCGGTCTCCAGGGGGGGGCAGAAAAGTCTAAAATTAATTTTCCCCCTTAGGAAGCGGCCCTTGCCCAAGGGGTCACATCCTTTGGGTAAAAAAAGGAATCACTGGTGTCTAGTGGGACATTCCTGGTGCACGATTGCGACGCACCAGGAATGCCCTGCATTGAGGCATCAAGGAAGAGGAAACCGTGTTTTCTCTCCCCCGATGCCTCAAGGCATCCTGATTTGGCCCCACCGGAGCAACAAAAACTCACCCTATCCTCTGGACGCGCTGGAAAGAAATGATTTCCAGCGTGTCCAGCGCTTCCTGATGACGTCGGCGGTCGCTGTGCTGTGTGCTGTGCATGTCATGGGGAAGCGTGGGGGGATCATGGATGGCAGCGGAAACTCTTCCCGCCAGCGCTTCCCCCAGGGGCTGTGCTCATGGTGGAGCGGTTCCGTCAAAGCACAGACCAACCGATGCTCATGACGGAACCGTTCCGTCATGAGCATAACAGTGGTTAATTGTTTATGTGGAAAATGTCTCCCTGTAGCATTGTGTGGTATAGAGGCAAGATCTATGTCTTACCTTAATTCTGTATCCTCTATTGAATCTGAGCTGTGGAAGCGATATCTTGGCCTTTGTAAGTCTAGCTCAAATTAAATGATATGTCTTGAGCTTGGCCTGACCATGATAAATTCTGAGCCTATTCGCGGGTTATTGGTTTCTATTTTCAATGTTTTTGTAGACTGGACAAATCACTGAAAAAGATCCTATGGAGAGAACTTTTACAGGGTAGGTAGAGTACCTGTACCTCTGGTAAAATGTATTCCAATTGCTTGAAACTGATGGATTTTAACTGAGGAGAGATGCTTTCATGTAAGAATAGTAGTACTTTGAAGCTTCGTTTAGAAGGTTCATGAAGATGAAAAGCTTTCAGGTTGATAAGCACCGTTGTTGTTTATAAGATTGAATTGAGTTGAATGTTTGTAAGCTGTGGCATGATGCTATTCTAATTTATGGCCAATATATGTCCTATCATATGAAGAATTTGTATGAAATTTAAGCTTGGTCAAATACTAGTAGGAGAAAATACATGGATCAAAAGGGGTGAATCATTTTCATCCAGGTTATTAATTTTGTGGTGCTCAGATACAGGGTATGAATCATGTTTTATTCTTCTGTACGGGAATTTATAGTGTACATAGAAAATGTATTTATCCAGTTATTTTTAAATACTCATATGTAACACACAATGAACCACTTTATCTATTAATAAACCCACCTACTGGGAATGTCTGCTGTTGTTTGATGACATTTTTTGGATCATTTCTTGTACTGTACTGTTTTTTAGTTTGTTGTCTAATATTGATGCATGTAAATGTCACAGCTTTTTAATCTTTAAGTATATTCTATGTATTTATATGCATTGTTTGTGGTTTAAGTGTGTTCTGTGGGAGCACTTTTCTGAAATAAATAAATGATAAAATGTGTCGCCTGAAAGACAAACTTGTTTATTTCGACTGCTGATAAGTAACCTGAAAACACTGCCTGCACAAAGAATCGCTTAGTAGGTTTATGCGCCATCTTTAATTCAGGGTGTACACTGAGTCCTTGCACTGTGGGTTTAAGATCCCGCCCCCACAGTTCAGAATTTATATCTACTCTATCCCATGTTCTGCCCATTCCCCACATCCTATATGAGAGGGAAAACCATGTAAGAGACCCTGCTACAAATGTAAAATACATGAGCCCTGTACTTTTCAACCTGTAAGTGAGACCTTTAGCGGCGGAGATTATTGAATCCTGTGGGCTGACATTGTTCTCGTATGCAGATGATACCCAAATTGTGGTATCATTATCATCTCAGAATAACCACAAGGAACATCTCTTAACAGCTGTCTTGCTCAAGTTTCCTTTTGGATTGCTGGAAATTCATTAAATTGGAATGGGGACAAGACGGAGGTTCAGCTGGTGATCAACCAACCCCACCTCTGGGGACCACATCTGTGGCCATCTGCTTTGGGTACCCCTCGTTCACCAGTGCAGGTGGTAAAAAATCAGGGAGTATGGCTCGATGAAAAGTTGTCTATGAGCCATCAGTCAACAAAGTAGAAGCCACCTGTTCTGGTATCCTCAAGTGGCTAAGGAACATTTTGGTTTGCCATCCAGCCTCTGCTCAAAGAACAGTAGTACAGGCCCTAGTAATTTCTGGACTATGGAAATGTTCTATACTTGGGTGCTGTTACTTATTTGCTTTAACAGCTTCAGGCAGTGCAGAACGCTACTTCTTCTTCAACCCTGGATTCACTGCATTATCCAGTATGTTACACAGCATTTACTAGTTGGCAATTGAGCGGTGGGTTCAAATTAAAGCTTTATGTTATATGCCTTCATGTGTTCTTAAGACAAAGCCATTATATTTGAGGCCTTTGGTGTCCTGGAATACACCAAAACGCTTGCTCCACTCCAGCCATCTGGAGCTGGCTGCAGTCCCCGCAGTCAAGAGAACCCACAAAGGCGGCTGGGCATTTGCATGTCGTGTTCCAAAACTGTGGAACACTCCGCCACAATCATTGAGAACTTGTAAATCACTCACAGCTTTTCATAAGCAGCTCAAAACGTTCTCCCTTTCTCCCTTCTCATTAACAGTTTTCCATAGCTCCAGTTATTCTGGTGGGTTAGTGAGGATGCCAGCACTTGGAAACCTTTTTTTAGGTAGCCGTGCACTTTACAAATTATATAAATAAATCCAATTTGTCATTATAACAGGTTCTTCACAAAAATGCAGTCATTAATATATGTCCATACTCTTGTATTCTCTATTATTATATAGATCCACTATCTGAGTCTATAACTCTTTACACTCAATAGGCAAATCTACTTGAGATGAATATTCAAGTTCAAGACGCCCTCAAAACATTGCTACAGAATGCTTTGCATTCTTAAGGTATAGTTGTTTCTGTCTGACTTTTCTCTGATAGTGTCTGTAGGGACTCTGATTGTCAATCTATTTCAGAGAGACCACAGACTAAGGGGTCGATTTCGATCTCATTCGGAAAGCATTCCTACCGAATCGGTTCCGGAATGCTTTCCGGGCGACTCGGATCGGGGGAGTCCAACCGAGCAATTTGGATGTATCCGGATGCTTCCAGATATGATTCTGCCGGACTCCCATTGATTTCAATGGGAGCCTGTGTTCTGAACGAGAACACAGGCTCCCATTGAAGAAAGGAGTGGCTGGGGAAAACCTTGCACCCTGTGGCGGGCACCCCATGGTGCCTGCCACAATGTGCATGGTTGGAAAGGGAGGTCCCTTGGGTACCCCCACAGGCCCGATTCAGAAGGCTGCGGGTGAAAGGGGGCCTGCTATGGGCCCCCAAAGACAGATTCAGGTAGCTGATTTTTTCCGGAGAAACCGAATCGGAATGGCTGTCCGAATCGGTCATCATAACCGAGTCCATAGAGCTGTATGATTCAGCTCCAAAAGACGCGACCTCTCCGAATGCCTTTCGGAACCGATTCAGACACCCCTACCGGTTTCCAGCCATCATAATCAGCCATTGGGAAGTGTGTACGATTTGGTCGGAAACAAGGGTTCCAGATCGGATTCGGCAAACCCAAATCCAATTCAGAGCTCTTCTGAACGACATCAGAATCGACCCCTTAGTGTGAGTTGTGATTGAGCTCCCACAAAGTTCAAAAACTTGAATTTCTGTGAAGAATCCCTGGCATCCCATTGTAGTTTTGCAACACAGTAAGAGCTTCCTGGGACAAATGCATGGGAAATATGTAGCACAACTAATCAAAACAGCAAAAAGTTAGAAAATTGGAAACTAAAATTTTCAAGCCAAGTCAGTTAAAAAGATGAAAAATAATTAGTACAATTCCACAATAATGAATAAAGTATATTGAGGTATTGGAAGGAACAACAAAACATTTGGAATTATCTATTGGTAAAGACGGTCAAATATAGCGAAATCAAATGATTTCTTTCTCAAAACACAAACAATAGGTTAATAGTACAGTTTCTGGCATCAAAAGGAAGCACTAAGACCCCCCTACGTTCATCAATTGTACACACTGTCTTTAGAAGAGAAGATGTGTTTTACTAAATCCTTCAAGTTCTGCTCACTTTCACACTACCTGAATTTGCAGAAAATGTTCTTGTAGCACTGCTTTCTTGTAAAACACATTCATATCTTCAGGAATGTTTTTTCTTAGACCCTTATCGATGGTTTCTAGTTATAGGACACAGCCCACGACTTATGTTTCAAGCAAAAAAAGCAAAATGTAACACCCAGTTCCAACTAGTCCTCAAGATTGCTCTTCAAGATCAAATGCTCTTTCTGCCTGTGAAAAGAAGGGGAAACTTTGTCAGGCCGTGTCATCTGCTTTCTATATTTTATACTTAATTCCTTCAATAATATAGGATGGTTTTCTGAGAACGTTATTTTCTGGGATGAGGAGAAAAGGTAGCTCAAATTTCTTACTGAATATCAATGGGATGACTAAGGTGTGACCTTAACATTATTCAATTTATCACAAGATTGAAGACCACGGTCGATGGGCTAGCGGACAAATCTATTCCATTTCCTCCATCCAAGTATTGATATGATGGCTATGACGTGAATTTGATATTGCCAACAACTCTATGGTTGCTGGCCATTTTTTGAGACTACATTTGGTGTATATTGCAATTTGAGTTGTATACATGCCTTGAAAAAGCTACATTGTTGCAGCAAACATGTGTAGGCTGAGGAGATTAAATGAAATTATACCACTGTCAAATGTTCTGTTCATTGGAGAATGGGTACATAGGACTGTTTATTATGCAAAATTTCTTATAAGAGATGTTTTTATAAAAGGAATTCCAATTACATATAAGCTTTGGATATTCTCATTAATACTGTGAGTACTTATAAAAATCATTTTGCCGTACAGCTCAAATAAATATCCTAAAGATTATTTCTTAGGTTGATTGCCACTGTTTACTGTAAATGTAGCTGTTGTACAATAACAACAGTACAGGGCATTGATGTTGAGTGGAGTGCACCGGGAGCAGTATAAATAATCCCCCATCCACCCCACCCTTTGTGTTCAAGAGAAAAGTCAAGGTGTAACTGATACATTGCATTTCTTCTAGGCTACTCCTCTAATACTGGACTTTGTCTACCATATGACCACTTGAAGGGTGTTTTCCCAGGAGCAAGGTCCTTCTCAATGGAGTGAGTCTTGCCCAGTAAAGAGTAAACCAGCCATTAGACATGATCCCATAGCCAGAAGTAACAGTCCCCACACTTCTCTCTCAGGGATATATTTTGGTGTGCTCCTGTTCCTTTCTCAATTGTATTACTAAGGCAACAAAGCTCTTCTTAGGTTTCATGCATCCAAATGCAACTATGGTGGACCCTTGCTCATCTGTGAAGAGCTTCCTGCTCTGCTCTTGCAGCACCCAAACCACTAAACCTCTAACACAATTTCCACCTCTATGCTAACACATGTCCTAGGCCCTCCTTCAAGTGTGGCTCCAATGTTCTGTATCTACCTCAAGGCAATCTGAAAAGGGAAGGATGCTACAGAAACTATGCAGAGGTGGATGTGACACAGGAAGATTTGATTCTAATCTTTCCTTCCTGGCCTTTGGTCAGTTTTCCTTTGTACTGGCAGTTTCTGTCCAAGGCTGGAAAAGAGGTGCGAAATGGGTATGAATTGACAGGAGTGGTAGCAATCAATCAATCAAGACATTTGTAAAGCGCACTACATACCCGTGAGGGTCTCAAGGCGCTAGGGGGCGGGGGGCGCTGCTACTGATCAAAGAGCCAGGTCTTGAGGAGTCCTCTGAAGGCCAGTAGGTCTTGGGTCTGCCGTAGGTTGGTGGGGAGGGTGTTCCAGGTCTTAGCGGCGTGGTGGGAGAAAGATCTGCCGGCGGCGGTCATTCTTCAGATGCGGGGGACTGTGGCGAGGGCGAGGCCGGTGGAGTGGAGCTGGCGGGTGGGGGTGTAGAAGCTGAGTCGTCTGTTGAGGTATGCTGGGCCAGTGTTGTGGAGAGCTTTGTGTGCCTGGATGAGGAGCTTGAAGGTTATCCTCTTATTGATGGGGAGCCAGTGCAGGTCTCTCAGGTGGGGTGAGATGTGGCTGTGGCGGGGGATGTCGAGGATCAGATGTGCTGAGGCGTTCTGGATGTGTTGCAGTCTTCTCAGGAGCTTTGCCGACGTTCCTGCGTAGAGGGCGTTTCCGCAAAGTATGTATATTTTTATTAGAGTCATTGAGGCAGACCTTAGGCAGCATATTTCTCACATTTAATAATAGAAAAAAGCATAGTAGCTAACTACAATTTTTTCAATGTACCTACTAACTGCAGATATCATTTTGATAGCACTCTCCTTTCAAAAGTTACCAAATTAAGATTTTAATGCATTTTACATATTGGAAATATTTCCTACTACCCATCATGTAGGGAACATGTTTTCTAAAAACTGGATATATTTGGGGTTATTGTAGGGAAATCAGTGCTTTCTCTCCTACATGCAGCTCTACTGCACAAGAGTACTGATCATAGTTTATTTACCAGTTTGACTTCCATGGCAAAATGCAGTAAAAGAAGGTGTATACTTAAACAGATGAAAACGAAAAGAGGATGGGTGAAATGCAAAAATCGCAGCCCCTGGTAATTATTTAGTACAAGTGTCTAGTCCATCGGTTTTTCCACACTATGCTACTTTAGATCACAACTGGCTGCTTGCAAATCAGCCTCAGTCCTGATCCAGTAGGAGCAGTGTGCCCCAAACTATCAATTCAGATGCCCTCCAGATGTGAACACAAGCAACCCTAAACCGGTTTTGGACTCTTTAGGCATCATCAGTGAGGACTAGCTTAAGTCATGGCACAGTGAACTTGGAACTTACATCTGGGCATACCTGTTACACTTGGAGTATCGCACTGCGATAAACAAAAAGGTGTCGGATGGAATGCCTGAATTAATTTCAGCCAATGGTTATTACAAAAGGACACATTCTTGTTCTTGTCCCTGCTGTGTTTTTGCACTGTATACAATGAAGGATAGAGGCTCGCCATATACAAATCAGTCTTGGTCATGCTCTGGTAGGAACAATCTAGCCCAAACTGCCAGGTTAGGCTCCCTCTAGATGGCGCACAAACAACCCCAGAACAGACCCCTTTTGTTCTAGTTAGGCCTCATCAGTGGGGTATAACGTGATCCCTGTAACACACTGAGAACAGGGCCCATATCTGGGAATACCCATCACCCCCAGGGAGTCACACTGAGTATAACAAAAAGAAGATGGGTTGAATGCTTGAATTAATCTCAGCCATTGTTAATAACTTTGGGCCACTTTAAAGTCAACTGTGTTAATTCCTCACTCTACTTAAACAGAGCACATCTGACTAAGGCTTTGATAAGTAGGCCTCAAGTACTACAGAAGGCAATAATACTAGAGGCATAATTCTCAATAAAGTCATAAATCTACACCCGTAAGCTCACACACTCATTTTGGTGTAGAGCAATTTTCTTTTAATTCTCAAAAAATTTCAAATGGCACATGGGAAATTATGGGGGGTCACCACTTTTCAAGTTACTTCTGAGTAGTTGTGCATAGTGTAAAAATATCCTTGTGTAAATGCTTAGCAATAGGGCTAATGTTACTATTTCTTGTCTTTTCCTTCATGTAGAAAATACTTTTCCCCACGTGAAAATCCAATCTCTTACATCCCCACCAATTTTCTAATATAGACATTGTTCCGTCGCCATTCTTTCCCAAAGGCTCCTCTCCCATTCTCACCCTAGTTTGGGATTTACTTATGTCCCATACATGAATAAAACTACAACCATTTCAAGGCTGGGAATGGGTAATGGAAATGTTTGTATTCACAAAATTTGTTTGAAAACACTCTCACCTTGGAATGCGACCAAAGTCAGTCACACACGAGAAAAACATTTTTTACACTAGTATGGTGTAATCTTCTGTGCTATTATGTGTAAAAATCTGTTTGTAACCAGTTGCAAATTAAAACGATTTTCCTTTATTTTGGGAAAGTAGACGATGGAGCATGTGAATAAATAGTAATTCAAAAAAAAAAAAAAAGACAACTAGCTACTAAAACGTGCACACGAGGAAGGTGTACTTGCTTTAAAAATAAGAGCAGCCAGTTGGGTACCCTGGAACCCACAAAGATTTCAAGTAGCAATATGCAACATCTACCAACAAGTGATGCTTCTGCGTGCTACACTATTAAAAATAAATGCTCATCTAGGTCTCTGTAGCAAACATATCCTGGCATAGTTAGTAACTGATTTGGGTGAAAGAAATGTAAACAAATATTTTAAGGTGACGATAAAAAATAGTAATTGATAAATTGGAAGGAGGAAAAGTACCGTTCATCACTACCAGTGGAAGACCCTATTACTGTGGTACATCAGACGCTGTAAGCTTACTGTTCGGGTACTACAAAGAATCAAGAGAAAGTTATTGGGAAATTTAAAAAAAGATCCTTTCATTTAACAGGGCAGTTGCCCGTACCAAGTCAGCTGTAACAAAATGGAGGCAAGAGCAAATTACGTAAGAGCTACATTTAAATAATGTTTGCTTCTTTACGTTCAGTTTAAGACTCGGCAGTCTTAATTCAATTGGGGGTTTATCATAGCTGGAAGAATCCATTTAATCTACACCTTGTGCACTAAACTCTGTCCATGAAAAACTGCATGTAGCCTGATTTGTGATGGCCTGGGATACCAGTAAACAGTGGTGGAATTTGAAAAGCATGTTAGGAGCCCCAGGGAAACTGAAGGCTGCCAAAGCAATGTTAAGTGAGGAAATTAATTGAACCTCAGAGACATAAAGACGTTCCTTTGTGGTGAATTTCTTCCTTAACAATTTTCAAGAAAGAAATAATTAAAACAATCTTTCTCCGGGGGAAATTCTAAAGACGAATATGAGCAGAAAAGAGAAACAAAGGATGATTTCAGAGGCAAACAGCCTGCATAGCATAAGGGTCGTACATTATTCTGGAATATACAGTGCTGTGTATTGTAATGCTGTCAGTAAAAAGCAATGCACATTTTATGGATAATTTAACAGCAGAAGAGCAAAAAATAGAAAGAAATAATTGGGGTTTATTGTTCACAGTAAAAAGCCATAGGGCATCTAATACTAAGGAGTCTATAAATGCATCCAACTGTGCCTAACCCCCACGGTGATACAGAGCATTACTTATATTAGAGATGAGAATGCAAATGACAACATGTATTTTTTTTTAATGTTTTATTATAATATGAACATATAGGTAGTACAGTAGGAGCAATTCCAAGCAGCATACAAAAAATGCATACTGGTATAACAGCCGATTTCTATGGTGTGGGGTAGGGGAGGGATCCGGGAATTAAACTAGACCTAGGCAACTGACCAGAACCGATGCGTACATAAGGACAGAGCGATCACACTCATCTTTACATAAATTAGATTGGCAGCAAGATCTAAATGATCCACAAGTATGTCCCCACAATAGGTAAAGTACATATTTATAATAAATATTCAAGCAGACAATAATAGGTAAGGTTGAGTGGCATCCTGGGTTCGAAGTACCCCCTTTCTCAGGTCCTAGGAGTCGAGAGGGATGTAACAATGCCATCACTTACCATCTGTTAGGAGGCAATATCCTTCTTTTCAGCCTCTGACCATCCACACAGATCCCTGTCCGAAGTTTCACACAAAGAATGGTGGGTGGACTTCCAGCATTGCACAATGAGATGCTTTCCAAGGATCAAAGCAAGGTTTAGTACCAGGTGTTGGTATTTGGGCTTAGTGGGGTTGGAGATCAGACCATGTAGAAAGAGTTTAGGATCACAATCCATATCAATAGTAGTTACTGTGAGAACAACGTGTAGGAAAGTGCCTCCTTTTGATCTGGTCACCCCCACGTTTAGCCCTAGTACTTGTGTTTTTCGACTGAAAGTGCACCGATTCCCTGCTAACCAGGCCCTTGTGCCAGTGCTCTTTCCCTTAATACAAGGTAAATGGCTACTTAGATAACAATGGGCAAGGCCTCTAACTACCCTGTAAGTCCCTACTAAGAGGTACCCCTGCTACCAAGGGCATGGGTACTAACGGCTGCAGCATGTATTATGCCACCCTAAGGGACCCACACACAAATTGCATGCAGTCTGCCATTGCAGGCTGCATGAATTGGTGCAAGCCATTTTTAAAACATGGCATGGCAAACTCCCTGTGTGCCATACCCATTAACACTGTATATACTACATGAAAATCACACCTACATCAGGCATTAAAGCCCTAAGGGAACGTGCATTATATTATATGTTAGGACATATCTGCATGAGCAGGTATGCCCCTGTGATGTCTGGTACCATTGCCAGTGCGTTAAATGGGAACAAATGAGTGCATGTACTCATTAAAATGAGCTAGAGGTGTAGTGAGGGGGCAGGGCTAGGGGCGGGGCTAAGGGCAAGACATGATGATACTTAACAGCTTCTATATTAGTTACAGCACATACCAAAACACATGAGAAATGTGTATATATAAACAAAGCAGGTTAACTCATTACACAAAATGAAAGAGAAATGGGATAATATATCAACATTTCCTTTTTTTTGCAATAGTTGCACCTTCTTAATGTCATACTGTTAATTGCTGTTTGGCACAATACTATATATTTTTGAGCACGCGAGTAGGAAGAAACTGAAAATACCCCCAAGTCGAACCAAAGCTCTTATGGCACCAAAACAGGCATACACACAAACATAGCAGACACACAAAAGACTCAGGTATGATAAAAGCCATCTTTTCTCTTCACCTACCATGGCTTTTATAATTTCCACCAGGGCCGGACTGGACGTAGCCTGATTGCCACTGCCAGGGCACTGCCATGATTCCGGTTCTTGCAGGAATGCACAGGATAGTGTGATTGTGATTGACAGTACAGGGCCTGAATGGACCCTGCTCTGTCAAGTACAGCGTGATGGTGAGCACCCGGACATTATTCAAATGAGCCCTGCTGAATAGCTCAGCTGGGGCTCAGATCGGGGGCTGCAGAAGCGGCACCTTGGCTGCCAGAGACACCTTCCACTCCTACTCACCACCAGCAGAGCCAATGAGCTTACCTTTTCATGAGTACCGGTACTCTCCACGGCAGTAGAGAAGTGCCGGTACTCAGAGTTATAAATCTAAGAAGTGCCGGTACTCAGTACCGGTGAGTACCGGCCCATTTAAAGCACTGACCATTGCCACAACATTGCAAGTGTTCAGAAAGCCATCTTAAGTACATGTCCTGGGCATTGCCCATTATGAATTTCCCAGCTTCATAATGGCTCCACTGAAAATAATGGTGTACCAAGCACCTCGTCTTGACAAATCCATACTGATGCCAGAATTGTATTTGTTGTGACATGCTCCCCATTATCTTAGTGTGATAGCCGATTGGTATCATCCAGCCTGCCACCACAGACAAGTTTCTGACACCCTGCAGGTGAGAGCCCGCACTCTCTGAGGTCAGAAACAATGTCTATTCCGGAGGAAGGTGGTCACACCTCCTCCAGCAGAATGGCTAGTGTTTAGCACATCAGGGTCAGAGGCTACAAAGCCTCTAATGCCTTTGTTATGTGACCCCGGCTACCCACAGACCTGGGGATGGCACCTCCTGCCCTGAGGCCCATTGGGCACAAGGACAGATGGGAAAATTAGTGAGTCATTAGGCATGTTCACTCTCAGGCAAGTCAGACACCTAAGGTGGGCTACCTGAAGTGAACAACGAAAGAAGAGTCCCACCATCTTGTTTTTAGCAGAACTAGGAAATCTGGGTCAGGCTTATGCCCACTCTCAACAAGAAGTGATCATATAGGGAATGTAGACACCCCAGGGGCATGTAGCCCATTGGCTCCTACCTTACACTCCCCCTAATGCCTCTACATTCAGTATTTAGGTGGCCCCCTGACACCTGGAACTCAGATTCATCTACTTGGGACAGAAGAAGGACCGAGAAGAACTGTAAATGCAAGAACTGTGGACCAGCCCTGGATTTGGCACCAAACTCTGCCTGCCTGCTGCTATCCCGACAATTGCAAAGAACCAACTAGTTCAGCAGCTATGCATCCTCTTAACGCCTTAGAGGGCTGCCAGCACTTCACCAACCTGTCAGCATCCCCCTTGAAATGGAGGAGCCACTTCTCTGCATTCTGCAGGCAGCAACTGCATCTGCCTGGCACACCATTCTGCTGACCACCAGGTCCACCGGTGAAGCAGCTCCCCAGGAGAAGGACTTTGTCGTTTTCAGAGGCCTGCCCCATCTCCGAGTGAGGTTTGAGCCACTAGACCCCTAGGAGCCCCCCAGCACCAATACCTTGGGTACCGCAGCCTTTGCAGCAGCCAAGGCTTGTTAAGTGTTCAGTCCGGACACCAGCACTGCCAAGACCAACCTACAGACGAGGGACGTCAGCATCACCAAGGCCAGCACCGAGAGTGACTTTGCTGTCCTGTTTGCCTCCATCACCAGGTCGACCCCAAGAAGTGAGAGCCTCCAAATCAAGCAACCGGCCGGAGAAAATACCTCTGCACCCAAGCCCCACAGCCGGAGTCTGAGCCAACCGATGATGCCCCCTTGCTCCATTGATCCTCCAGAGCCAAGCCCCCCTTTGAGTTCTGCCTGACTAGAACCCAAGTCCCCACTTGCAGCCTTTTTCTTGTTACAGGTTGCTTCATTGACTTTCATGGGTAGCGTTCGAGGCTACCATCACTACCAGCACCTTTGCACCCAGGCACACCAGGGCTGGTAAATCCAAACTGCCTGTGGTTCTTTGGAACTTGGCCCCCAAAACATTGAGTCCAAGAGAGTAACCCTGAGTATTGTTTGTAAGCGTACCTATGCAGTGAATGTTTCTTCCATGAGATAACATTACTGCGTCTGAGGCTCATGTCTCAAATCTGACAGCTGTAATTTTCTACTGTTTTAACTGTACAATGTCTAAAGTACTTACCTGATTCTGATGATCTTGGTGTCTAAAATTGTATTAAATGTTGTGTTATTTTTCTAAATTGGTCTCAAGTTTCTTATTGAGTGTGGGGGGCGGCCCGTTAGCGCTCAGCGCTCGATCTGCCCCTTTTGCCTGTCTGCCTGTTGTAATTGCCTCTCTGCTGTGGTATTAGCTGTATTTTTCCTGTTGTGCACTGTTCATTGTTTTGTACCCGTGTTTTGCCTTCTGTATCCTCTGCTCGCCCGTTTGTCCCGCCGCTGCGTCCCCTGTGGCCCCGCCCCCCTGCTCGCCCATTCGCCGCCCTGCTCCCGCCTCCCAGCTGCTCCTCCTTCCCACCTCCCCTTATATGGCGGCTGCTGCGCGGTGAGGAGAGCGACCCTTGACCCTGTTTACAGGCAGGTCGCTCCCCACGCCGCACAGCACCACCTCTGTGTTCGTGCCTCTTAGCCGGCTGCCGCTGCCTGCCTGGAGTTCGAGGCCCGCCTCCACCCACAGGCTACCACCCGCGCCTCATCCCTGGTGGCCAGTGGTAAGCCATTAGCGCTCTGCGCTCTATCTGCCCCTTTTGCCTGTCTGCCTGTTGTAATTGCCTCTCTGTTGTGGTATTAGCTGTATTTTTCCTGTTTTCCCTGTTGTGCACTGTTCATTGTTTTGTACCCGTGTTTTGCCTGCTGTATCCTCTGCCCACCCGATTTTCCAGCCGCTGCGTCCCATGCGGCCCCGCCCCCCTGCTCGCCCATTCACCGCCCCGCTCCCGCCTCTCAGCTGCTCCTCCCTCCCACCTCCCCTAATATGGCGCCCGCTATGCGGCTGCGCTGAATGCGCGCATAAGGCAGGCCCGTCTGCGCCTGTCTGCGCCTGGACCATGCCCAGTGCCAGACCCCCTGGCCCCCGCGAACGCCAGGACACCCAACGCCGCTACAACGCCAACACCCTCCACGCACTCAAGACCGGACGACCGCACGCCTGCTTCCTGGCCGCCTGAAGCGCACCAAAAGACCCTTCTACTGCTGGAGCTGCAGCTTCACCAGTCTCCGAGTCGCCAACCTGCCCACCAAGACAGGACGCAACCACCTCAGATGCATACTCCTGAACACGCGCTCCGCACGCAAACACGCCGTCGAACTCTGGGACCTGCTCGACACATTCTCCCCGGACATCGTCTTCCTGACAGAGACCTGGATGAACGACTCCTCAGCACCCGACATCTCCATTGCCATCCCGGACGGCTACAAGATCACCCGCAGAGACCGCACCAACGAAGTAGGAGGTGGAATCACCATCATCCATGCCTACACGGACTACATCCTCCTCGGAGACCTGAACTTCCATCTTGAGAACAACAGCGACACCAACTCCACCACCCTGATCGACAACCTCGACAACCTCGGACTCTGACAGCTCGTCACAACGCCCACCCACTCTGAAGGCCACACGCTTGACCCTATCTTCTCCGCAAGCTCCCAAGCTCCCAAGTCTCCTTCAGCCACACCACCGAACTCCACTGGACTGACCATCGCTGCATCCACTTTCCCTTCCGGAAACCCACCACGTACCACCGCACCCAACAGATGCCCCGCCACAGATGGAGCAAAATCACCGAAGACCAGCTAAACACCGCCCTCGCCCTCAGCCCACCCGCTGACCCCACCGACCCTGACACCGCCGCCAGCAAACCTCAGGCGTTGGATCAACGACTGCGCCAACACTCTCGCCCTGATCAAGAAACCCTCCAACAAACGCACCAACAAGAATGCCAGCTGGTTCTCCGCAGACCTCCAAACAAACCTGCCGAAAACTAGAGAAGAAATGGCACCGCGAACAGACACCAGAGACCCACGCAGCCCACATCATGAAGGAACTCTCCAACCCCAGCTCCAACACCAACGACATCCCACCATCGCAAGACCTGTGCAACTCCCTTGTCACCTTCTTCCATCGCAAGATCACAGACCTACACAACAGCTTCGACAACCAGACCACCACGACAGCCAACGACACCTCAGACCCCACGGCCACCACCCACAGCGGCCCCCTGCTCACCTGGACTAACATCAACGACAACACCATCAAAATCATGAACACCATCCACTCCGGCTCCCCGTCCGACCCGTGCCCACATCATATCTTCAACAAAGCCAGCGCCACCATCGCACCCCATCTCCGCAAGGCCATCAACATCTCCTTCGAAACCGCGACCTTGCTCAAGAAACCCAAGGCAGATCCGAGAGAACTCAAGAACGTCCGGCCCATCTCCCTGCTCCCGTTCCCGGCGAAGGTCATCGAGAAAACCGTCAACATACAGCTGACCCGCTACCTTGAGGAGAACAACATCCTGGACCCGTCCCAATCCGGGTTCCGCAGCAACCACAGCACCAAAACTGCCCTCATCGCCGCCACCGATGACATCGGGGCCCTGCCGGACAACGGCGAAACCGCGGCCCTCATCTTCCTGGACCTATCAGCCGCCTTCGACGTGGTTTGCCACCGCACCATATGCACACGCCTCCACAATGCAGGGATCCGAGACAAGGCTCTGGAATGGACCACCTCCTTCCTCTCCGGCAGAACCCAGAGCATCCGCCTCCCCCTTCCGTTCTGAAGCCTCCAAGATCATATGCGGCGTACCCCAAGGATCATCCCTCAACCCGACTTTGTTCAACATCTACATGGCCCCACTCGCCCACATCGCCAGACTGCATGTCCTCAACATCATCTCCTATGCCGACGACACACAGCTGATCCTCTCCCTCACCAAGGACCCCCTCACCGCCAAAACCAACCTCAACGAAGGAATGAAAGCCGTCACCGAATGGATGAAGAACAGCCGTCTGAAGCTGAACTCGGACAAGATGGAGGTCCTCATCCTCGGCTCCACCCCCTTAGCCTGGGATGACTCCTGGTGGCCAACCGCCCTGGGAGCAGCACCGACACCCACCGACCATGCACGCAACCTGGGGTTCATCCTCGACTCAACGCTCTCCTTGACCAAGCAAGTCAACGCAGTCTCATCCTCCTGCTTCAACACCCTCCGCATGCTACTTAAGATCTACAGGTGGATCCCCACGACACAAGAAGAACGGCCCCCCAGGCTCTCGTCAGCAGCAGGCTGGACTACGGAAACTCCCTCTATGCAGGAACCCCAGCCAAACTGCTCAAACGGCTGCAACACATACAGAACACCTCTGCCCGCATGATCCTCGACATCCCTCGACACAGCCACATCACACCCCACCTGAGAGACCTGCACTGGCTGCCCGTCAACAAGAGGATCACCTTCAAGCTCCTCATCCACGCACACAAGGCACTCCATGACATCAGACCAGCATACCTCAACAGACGACTCACCTTCTACACCACGAACTGCCAGCTCCGCTCCGTAGACCGTGCCCTCGCTACCGTCCCCCGCATCCGAAGACCGACCTCCGGCTGCAGATCGTTCTCCTACCTTGCCGCCAAGACCTGGAACACCCTCCCCATCCTCCTACAGCAGACCCAAGACCTACTAACCTTCAGGAGGCTATTCGAGCAGTAGCAGCACCCCCCCTAGCGCCTTGAGACCCTCACGGGTGAGTAGTGCGCTCTACAAATTTCCTGATTGATTGATTGATTGTGTGTCTCATTTATTGATTCTATGTTTACAAAAAATGCTTAACGCTACCCTCTGATAAGCCTAAACTGCTCACCCACACTACCACAAATTGAGCATTGAGCTGTAAACCAATAAAGGTTGTCTGAACTTTCTGCATGATGTACCTTATTTTGGTCCACTACATAGAAAGGTAGCTTCCTACACAACATATCTAATGTGAGTCCAAATTCCATTAATTAAGCAATATTCCCAGAATATATGTAGAATGCCAGCCCCTGGGAAGTAACACTCAATACAGGAATACAAGCTGTCAGGAAAAGGTCGGTAATAACGCACAACTGTCAACACTCTACCAGAGTGCTGGATGAAGTGGACAATATGGAGTACATAGCACATCCGGTCTTTACTGTCGGCAAACCCAGTAGGGCCCAACACCAGTTACCGTATCAGGTACAACTAGGACTGCACTCACTGATGGCCATAGTAGATATAGGTGCCTCCATTGACATTATGTCCACAGAAGTATTCAAGGCCTTGAAACCAGCATAAGTCCTCCAAAGAGCCAAGGTTAGAGTGTTTGCCTATGGGCAGGACAGACCGCTGCCCATTCTGGGCATGTTCAAAGCAGGGATTACACACAGGTGTGTAACTGTGGACGTCCAAATATATGTCACACAAGGCGGTCATGGCATGCTTCTCAGCTGCCACACAGCGGTAGCCCTAGACATTGTCAACTTCGCGTTCGGAGATCACCACAAGGGATTATCACACATCCTAACCTATTTCAGAGAAGCGTTCAAAGGCATAGGGTGCATGATGGGAAAAGTCGTAAAGCGCACATTGACCAGTCCATGAAGCCAATGGCACTCTGGCATTGATGCATTGCATTCCACTTGAGACAACTAGCAGAGAAAGAGCTGGAGAAGCTTGAAACAGCTGAAATAATTGAAAAGGTATCATGACCCACCTCCTGGGTGTCGCCTATTGACGTCACACGGAAAACAAAGCAACCTGAGGAGGTCCGATTATGGACCTCAGACTTCCAAACGTTGCAAGAAAGAGGGAATGACACATAACCCCCACAATCGACAACCTCATTGGGGAACTAAGCAGAGCCAGTTAGTTTTCCAAGGTCGATCTGAGATCTGGCTGTCAACTTACCTCGGGGAAAGAGTAATGGTATATGAAAAATTTGCATAGCCTTCTGAATTTCAGGAAAACATTAAAAACATGGCTCTTCAACCAATAGTTGGGCCTTTCTCAAGGCAATGCCAAGACACATTCGGGCATTCGACCTCTATATAAAACTCAATAACATAGCATAACATAACATATAACGACATTCTCCTTCCATGTCAGACTGAAGCGTTATAAAAGATTCAATTGTGGAATATCAAGCCCCACAGAAGTCTTCCAAAATGCCATACAAGAGATGTGGATGGGGTTACCCGGCGTCATCAGTGTAAGTGACAACATCTTGGTATAAGCCAAGTCAGTGCCAGAACACAATGCGATACTGAGGAGTGTCTTACCACGGATACATGAGTCAGGGCTCATACGACACCAGGGAATATGCAAATTCCTGAAACAGTGAATCAATTTATTTGGGCACACTATCCCACCAGATGGGGTAGCCCCTGATCCAGAAAAAGTTTGAGACATGAAGGAAGCATCCACACTATCCAACATCTCAGATGTAAGTAGTTTCCTAGAGATGGTCAACTATTGCGACTGATTTATTAAGGACCTGACCACTCTAACAAAGCCGCTCAAAGATTTGACAAAATCATCAGCCACTTGGACCGGTGGCGAAGAGCACAAGTGGTTGTTCCAAGCTACCAAGTTCACACTCTCAGCTGATACCACCCCGGGCCTACTTCCACTCACAGTGGCAGACCATCTTAGCAATGGAGGACAACCCAAAGGGATGAGGAGCCGTGTTAACACGGCAACAAGAATGAGGGGAATGGGCACCCGTAGTGTACGTGAGCCATTCCTTGGCCCCAACTGAACATCAGTATTCTATCCCGCATCACCCAGGGTGGACCTCTCCCCCAATGGATTTTCCGTCATCTGCTAAGAAAAGGCACATGACTAATGACCAAGCCAGAAAACACAGATGGGCCAATGAATCCGGTTTACAAGTGGGCGATCAGGTGCTCATCAAAAACCTGTTCCCAGATAGCAAGTTCAGTCTTCTATTTGAGCGTCATCCGTGGGTGATAATTCAGAGGCAGGGGTTTAAGGTTACAGCCCGGAGAGGAGATGAAGAGTTCACCAGGAATATCTCTCATTTCTAAAGGTTCTATCCAATGTCGACACACCTGGCTGAGAGGGAGAGTTCAGGTGATGAGAACTCTTAGCAAGGAGAAGACTGAACAACTGCCAGCCTGAGAGAGGCCTTGACATCAAGACCCACCACAGATGTCCAGGAGCTGACTCAAGGCCATGTCCCCAAAGCCAGTGACACTCCAGATCGAGCAATGGATAAAGCATTTGAGACTTGAGGTTCCGTTGAGTCAAGGGGATCATACCAGATATTGGGTCCAGTTCACAAAGGTAAACTTTGACTTCTAGCCTCAATTAAACTTAAGACCAAAACTTAAGTTTAACTGAGACAAAAGTCTAACTTTACTATATGTAAATGCCCTTTTTGCATACTGAAAGTCGTAAAGTTAGACTTTCAGTTTACCTTTGTGAATCGGGCCCGTAATGTTTACCAGTGACGTAACTGGTGAACACTGAGGACTTCAAGACTGAGCTGAGGGAGACAGGGGGGAGTTTGTGTATTACCCACCATTGCGGGTGTAGTGGAGTGGTCCCATGATCATGTCAGCACTGGTAAATAAAGCTGGCCAGGCAGGGTCAGTGACGATACCTGAAGAGTACAAGCAACTACGGTGTCCTGTGTTTTATTGTAGGCCTTCAACACGCTCAGTCACCTCTCATGGAACCCTTGCCTCACAAGGTGGCTCCAGAACAGCGGTCATGTAGGCATGGTGAATGAGGTTATGTGAATCAGCAATTTCTGGTGACTTAGTTGGAATATGCTACTATTTGAGAGCATTGTTTGTCTGAAGACGTGGTGTGAAGCTCTGTCTCCCAGATCCCTTTCATTCCAGAAAAATCAAAGCCTGTCATTACTGTAACTGCAGCATAAAGCTGGGTGACTGCTTTCTGGTATTCCCTATTGTCAACAAAGACTGCAAGACCTGGTGTGTAATGGGCGGCTTGGGCCTAGGGGGCCAGATGCTACAGGATAAAGAATCACAGAAACAGCCCAGAGGGGATAGAGGAGCACTGCTGCAGAGTTTCAATTGTGTGATATCCCTGATCTGTGAACAGTTCTCCCAATGTTGAAACACCTGCCTCACTTGTTTATAAGAGCACAAAAATAAACCCCAGAGACACAAAAGATGCCACAACAACAGGCTAAGGGAGAATTCATACAAAGTGGCCGTCATACAAAGCACTCTGATCCAGCCACATCCAGAGGGGAACACCCCGTAATCTACTGTGTTCCATAGCTAAAACCATCCAAAGTACAGGTTCATCCCTAAGCACCACACAAAGCCTCCAAACCTTCTTTGGTGCCAGTGTCGACAACCAGACTGCAACCATCGTAACTAGGTGATCAAGTTATAATGTTCAAAATTCCGGACTGCCAGACCCCCTTTATCCTTAGGACACTGGCACCTGGCAACAGTCAACGTAGTTTTCTGTTCCACAGCAAGTGCTGAAGTCTGGAGTCAAGGTCTTGAAACAGCCGGGCAGACAGTCAGAGACGAATCATTATTAAAAACATAAAGAAAGATGGGAAAGATGGGAAAGATGATCCTTTTACAGATGGCAATCCTGACCAATATCCACAATGAGAGCTATAGCCAGAATCCCACCGACACCCTTGTGTTCCCCAGAGCTTTATATAAATTCCCTTCAATTACATCTGTACTGATGGGAAATATCCTTACACCTAGATACTTAAATGAGATCAGCTCCCAACATAATGGTGAACCAGCGGCGTACCAGCAACAGATACTCCAATACCATACACTCACCTGGGTCCATAAACACATACACACACACACAATTGGGTATAACCACTGGAGTCCAAGTTTATGTTTTCAAATTCAAAGATGTTACCTCTTATTCCTAACTAACCTTTCACGGATCAAAAAGTTATTTCCTCTGGTCAATGGACCATAAGTTGAACTAGTTGATGGTGAAATGACAATAATTAATCTTCTTCTTGTAATGAAATAACCACAGACTCAGGAAACTTTTTAAATCTGTATCTAAATTATTTGCATGTGAACCACTTCAAAGTACAGTAAAGTATCCGTCACTCATAGGAGGGAAGGTTCAATTAATCAATCATCAGACACATACTTTATACTTTTGCAATGACATGCTCAGAAAGGAGAGGATAGAGAGAAGAGAACATCTACAAACTCACGAAGTTATAGTTACCTAGGATGGTGTGAAGACCAACCCCCTGGCCAAAGGGCTGGTAGGGGTCCCCTGAGATAGATCAGGCGACAAAGGCTTCAGGACAGGATAGATGACCTCTCTAGCACCGACTCTTACGACGCACCCCTCTCTGACACTCTCTTCCTCCTCGAGATTCTTCTGCGATCTTCTTCTAATTTAATTATGTTAAGATAGATGGTTCTGCATTCAATTCTTCATCATCATGTCCGACAGCATCCCAAGCTCTGCAGCATTCAGCAAAATCTCCGTCTCTAACTAACTAAGACTACCTAAATTATATCCTTCGATATTCATGTACCACCCATTAAAGTTTCAATATCGCAGAAATACAAATTCTGATTGGACAGGCAAGGGGGGGGGAGATCATCACACCATTCTTACATGTCATCTTAGTCTATCAACCCATTGTTCATAAATCCAACCCCTTCATTTTTATTCATAAACGTTATTCCCACCCGCATTCACACTTTAATTGAAACAATTGTTTTATTTTGACATGTGAGTTTATTCATCCAGAGGTCTTCAGTGCTTGTACCAAGGGTATGTAAATTTTGTGTCCTTGGTCCGCATTCAAGTGCATCTTCCGGCTCACTTTCAACAGGCATGCGCGGGGTCATGTGCTTAACAAACTCTGGACACACATGAGAGGCCCAAATGCGCACTAATAAGAAAGTCAAAAGGACAAATGTTATTTTCAGAAATAAATGATTTCACTGTATACTACCCATCTCTACTCTAACCGCTTTTACTTATTAATACTTTCCCCACATTAGCATTAGTATAATAGCTCGATTTAGTTTCAGCTAAGCAGATGCCATGCATGTTAGTCTTTAAGACTCCATGTTAGTATCTTCTGCTCATGCGCAAGAATTTCCCTGCAAGCGACAGCTCGTCATACTGCGTAGATGCAGTTGATTCATGCGCAATAAAGATTTCCTGTTTGCAGCCATTTTAGAATTTTGTTCGAGTTACTTACGTTAGTAACACATAGGCAAGCTTCTCTAGCCCTCATTTTGATGTGGTGCATATTAGTTTTACACAATACGTAATTAATACCATGTTAGAGAGTTAAATGAGAGGATTGCTTCTGAGCAAGTCTCTATTCTAGGAGTCCTTGCTCCATCAATCCCCTCTCTCATGGCCTTTTGAGCCATCACAAAATTACCCATCCCAACTTTAACATATCTCATTTTCTTTTCCTCCCTCTTCGTTCTTGTTCTCATCTTTGTTTTTCAAATCTTTCATTCTTTTATATAACTTCCCTTTCATTTCCTCCAACCGAATTTCTTCATATTTTCTTTTCTTTTCCTTTCCATTCACCTCATATTTTCTTCCCTTTCCTTTGTTTCTGCAACATTTACACCTTATCATTATTGTGAAGACTATTATTGTTATACCAACAAACAGAAGAACTAAAACCATAGACCTGATTGCAACCATTTTGTATTAATCATCAAGAAACCCCCAGCAGTATCAGTCGAGAGACAATCAACTACTGTTGACAATTGACAGATTCAATGTGAATTTAGAATGACTCCCACTGAAGGTATCAATGCACCAAATATATAACCTATTATTTCTAAAAAACTAGCTCTCTTTCTTCGTGTTAGTTCATTAGTGTTTTCATTGTTTCCAGTGATTCTTTTTACGTGGTATATCTTCGGAAACACAATCCCAAAGTAGCAGCTTCCGTACCACCGTGCAGGCAGCTTGTATTAAGCATTATTTCCACACACGTAGTAAACCCCAGGAAATACTGGATTAGATTCCATTTTTAGTCCCCAACCTCCCAGAATCAGGAAGTTATGTCCACATTCACTGGAACCAATAAATATGTTATTATAGTCTGTCTTTAATCTATGGAGGCATGTTTTCCCTGTCTTCGCAAAGTCTAGGGACATCGCAGCATGAGCTTTGCCAGCTGTTTAAATTCCCTCTTTCTCTGCCCATGGTGGAATATGGGTTTTCTGTTCAACAGATTTTCTTTGGAAATCCTGTCTCCTTTCTTCAACTAAATTCAAAAACACTTTCTCTTCTTCACGTAATGTGCATGTTAAATTAATTTTGTGTGCCTTCACTATATCTATTGACTTCGCTGTTAA
Organism: Triturus cristatus; assembly: GCF_964204655.1. Lineage (NCBI taxonomy): Eukaryota > Metazoa > Chordata > Amphibia > Caudata > Salamandridae > Triturus > Triturus cristatus. The sequence continues at coordinate 1,487,307,471 of NC_140589.1, read as the reverse complement.
GTAAAATTCACCAATAAATTGTGTATCTGGACTACTAAGCACTGGATTCATATTCTTCCGAATAGGGATTTCTGAAAATGCTACATCTAAATTTGAGTAATAATATTGATGTTTTCCTGTTCTATAGAATAGACTTGTCAGTATACTACATGAAATACCATAGGTTAAAGGTAAATGATGGTATGTGACTCCTTCTGCTACTGAAGCGGGTAATTTCATACAAACATAACAATCACTAATCTCCATTGTATCTACATACTGAAACAACAACTTTGTAAAGACATTTAAAGATGTGTCATTATCTGATACTGTGAGATGTAAATCTAGCTCATCTGCTGCTTCTAATTCTACTCTATCTCCTTTCATGGTAGCTATCTTTTCATTGGTATCTGTATCATTCTTCTTTTCTGTTATCATGAGATAAAGAACTGCTACTGTTTGAATAGCCATACTGTAACCACTAATAAAATGCTGCATATGCAAACTCTACAGCCTTTTTGAGAGCAACTTCATTTTGGTCTTTCAGCAACCCTGCCGTTAGCCATTTTAGTCTAAGAAGATTCCTCTTCTTTTCTTTTCTTTACTTGTAAATTCCAACTTGTTGTTCTTCAAGGAGGCCTCACTTTCCCTTCACCAATCTGTGCAACATTTACTTCTTCTTCGTCTGTCTCTTCATTCAAATCCAAATTTTCAAATTCTTCTAGTATTACGTAGGTCCACTCAGGACCTTTCAATTTATTGTTCAAGATTCTCAGTCTTGGACTTCTTCAAGTGTTTTTCACAATCGACTGCTTAGGCTGAGTTTGACTAGTGACCTCATTCACTTGTTCGGGTTTTTCATTTGTTTTTCTCAAATAGTATTTTAGTCTTTTGACTCCACCTGGCCAGTTATCACCTTTTCTGACCCTTTTAACTTGCACTGCACTTCACCTTCTTTGTCTTTTTCAAGAGCTCTTTTGTTTTCGTTATGTCTTGGCACATTCCGTTCTTCCTCTTCGTCAGAGTCACTCTCTATTGTTCTTGTTCAGGTCTTGTTATTGCGGCTTCATCTGCCTGAACTTGTTCTTCTTCCTCTATCTGTTCCTGTTCGGGTCTTTTTGCAAATTGATCTTCTTCTGCCCGAATTTCTTCTTCTTCTCCTGGCTGGTCCTGTTCAGGTCTTATTACAATTTGTTCTTCTGCTGCCTGGATGTGTTCTTCTATTCCTGTCTGTCCCTGCTCTGGTCTTTTGGTGGGTCTGCTTGCCTGAGTATGTTCTTCTTTCCCTGTCTGGTTCTGCTCAGGGTCTCGAGTAGCTCTGTTCACCTTTTCCTGAGCGTGTTCTTCAACACCTATCTGGTTCTCACTAGAGTCTTGCCTTTCTAACCTTGTTCTGCTACTTGTTTGAATAACAACTTCAGGTATGTCAACCACTGGTATCCAGCCCTCTTGACTTGTGCTCGGTTGCTCCTCGTCTGTCACTCTAGAATCTGTCACTCTAGATTCTTCGACTTCACAACCTTCAGCAGCTTCAACTGTTTTAGTCAGTTGCGTCTTTTCACATTGGGGGCTCGAACTCTTTTTGTGACTTGCATGAATCCAATTGGGTAAACCTGCCCACTTCACTGCTGTAGTAGTGACCAGTATGACTTGACGTGGGTCATCCCACCTGGGTGCTAGGCACGACTTTCTGGTATGTTTCATCACTACCACCCAATCTCCAGGATTCAAATCATGGGCTTGTGCTGGCTGCTTGGCAACTGCGTCTTCTCCGACCTGGTGAGAGACAGAACGCACTAGGTCAGCCAACACTTTGCAATAGTCCAATACCAGATCATCAGTTATATTCCCATCAACACAAGAGGCAATGCATCTGGCCAACTCAGTGATGTGGATGCACACACCTTCGCCAGTCTTGACTTGATTGTGCCATTCAATTGCTCCACCACTCCAGAAGATTCTGGGCGGTATGCACAGTGCAGTTTTTGTTCAATTTTCTATGCTTCACATATTAATCAAATTATTTCATTATTAAAATGAGGTCCTCTATCTGATTCCAAAGTAACTGGAAAACCAAAACGAGGAATCAACTCCCTCAACCGCATTTTGGCGACTGTAAGACTGTTGTTTCTCCTAATGGGGTATGCCTCCACACATTGTGAAAACAAACACACTATGACAAGGATGTACTTCATTCCATTGCTTGGAGGTAACTCTATGAAAGCAACCTGTAGCCTTGTGAATGGTCCCTCTGCTTTTCCAATTTTTCCCCAACTGACTACTGTCTTCCTGCCTGAATTTATTTGTTGAGAAATTAAACAACTCTGACAAGGACTCTCTGCGACTACCCTGAACCTTGAATTATACCAATTTTGTCTGAATAGTCTGATCATAGCATCCCTGCCAATATGGGTGTCTCCATGATACATTCTTGCCATTTGAGAGAGTAAGCAGTCTAGCATGACTCGTCTGCCATCAGGGTACACCCATACATCGTCCTCTGCCCTCCTTTCACATCCGGTTTTTATTCAATTTTTCCTTTCGCTTACCTCCACCCCATCCTGCAACTGTCTCACCTCATCCCATGTTTCTAAAGCTGAGAATAACATAAGTTGGCAGCTGATTTCACTTGTTTCAATTTTTCTGTTCAATGACACATTATTTCATGCACTATATTGAGCAATCTGGTCAGCATATCGGTTACCTGCCGTCACATAGTCATTTCCTGACTGGTGAGCAGCACACTTGAACACTGCTATTTCCTTTGGCAATTGTATTGCTTCCAACAATTCTTTCACATTTTTGCCATTTCTGATGGGAGATCCTGAAGAGGTCAGAAATCCCCTCTGCATCCATAACTGGCCGAAGTCATGCACAACCCCGTAACCATATTGACTGTCTGTAAATATGGTTATTCTCCATTTTTTCCAATTTTGCATGTCTTTGTTAAGGCCACCACTTTGGCTACTTGTGCAGACTTGACTCCCGGTAAACAGGATGCTTCAACAACCCCAGATACCTTGCATATAGCGTATGCTGCACTGAGTCCTCCCTCCATTCTCAGGCAGGAGCCATCTACAAATAGCTCATGATCTGGCTCTTTCAGAGGCTCCTCTTTTATATCAGGGCGGGGCTTAGTACACATCTCTGTCACATCTAAGCAATCATGATCTACTTCGTCTTTCACTTCTTCACAACGTGGATCTGGCAAAAATTTGGCAGGGTTTACCATTGTACATCTAATCACTGTCACATTTTCTGCTCCAAGAATTACTCTTTCATACTTAGTCATCCGAATAGAGGTAAGATGCTGTGTTTGAGTTCTTGTTAAAAGAATCTCGCCTGAATGTGGAACATAAACCTTAACTGGATGTCCCATCACGATTGACTCACTTTGCTCCAGACTCATACAGGTAGTACCTACTGTTTTTAAGCAGCCAGGTAAAGCTGAAGCCACAGGATCCAAAGTAGCAGAAAAATATCAGCTTAATCCATGTCTCTGGGTCAAAACTGAAAGCGCACAACTCTCTCTCTCACAACAGAATAGTGCAAATTCCTTGGTATAATCAGGCATACCTATAGCAGGGGCCTCGCACAGACAATTTCGTTATTTTACAAATGCTTCCACACTTTCATCATTCCAGACAATCGGATCCTTCGCTCTTTTTCGTGTCATCTGAATCAATGGCTTTGCTAGCAGGGAAAATCCTACAATCCACTGTCGACAGTACCCAACCACTCCGAGAAACATTCTTAACACTCTTTGCGTCTGCGGTAACTGCATTTGCTTGATTATTTTAATTCTCTCAGGGGTCACTTTTCTCACTCCCCTTTCTATTTTGTGGCCCAAATATTTGACTCGCGCCTGACAAAATTGTAATTTCTCTGGGGACGCTTTGTGTCCTCCTTCAGCCAAATGGTTCAGCAACGCAATTGAATCAGTAACACAATCTTCTTGTGATTTCGATGCCACTAGTAAGTCATCGCTATATTGCACTAGGACTGAATTTCTGGGCATAACTAATTTCTCTAGACACTTTTTCAGTATTTGATAAAAAATTGAGGGACTTTCTGTATACCCTTGAGGAACTCAACACCATGCCAAGATACAATCTTCAAATTTGAAAGAAAAAAGATACTGGCTGTCTGGATGCAAAATAATAGAGAAAAAGGCTTGGCACAAATCAATCACTGTAAACCAGCCTGCATTCCAAGGTATCTGATAAAGTATCACTGTGGGATTTGGCACTACAGGACAAGAAGGCACTACAATTTTTTTTATCTTTCTCAAATCTTGCACTATCCTGTATTTTCCGCTAGGCTTTTTAAGTCCTATTATAGGCGAATTACAAGGACTACTCATTATTTCTTTTAAAATGCCCAGTTTAATCACCCGGTCAATTTCTGAAGCCACTCCTGGTTTCACTTCTGGACTCATTTTGTATTGTTTGGTGTTGGGATAGACTGCACCTTCTTTCACTGTCACCTTCACTGGGTCTACATTCAACATTAACCCTATTTCTTTTTCGAGGGGCATGGCCAAGCCGGCCAAGATGGCGGACGCATTTCCCTAGCGCTCCGCTCGGCAGCCCGTGACATTGGCAGTAATATATGCCCTAAACTCCCTGACACCCACGAAAAATTACACCAAAGCTGATGTGACCCTGAGGAGCGCCCGGCGAGCCCTGGAATGTGATCGGTGAAGTGCTCCCAGCACCACAAGAGACTCCGGCGGGGTCCTCGCTGCGAACTCAAAATGGCGGCATCCCCTGAGTCCTGAGCGCTCCCGGCAGCTTGGAGAGGATTGGAGGCTCAAGCTGATGACCGCCGACCCCTGGGCGCTGCAGCAGCCGGAAATCGATGAAGAGGAGTCCCGAGCAGTGGGGTGAAGCCAGACGGGACAGGTGAGAGTCCTGAGATGCTGACGTGAACGCTCACAGGCCCTGTATAACAAAACCCGGGCGTACCAGAGACCAGGCCGAGGGGGTCCCACACCTACGCCCAGGGGAGAGAAATAACGCACCGCAAAAAAGTGCGCCTGAGCAAGGCACCCTCCTCCAGCATGGCGCCGGGCCTTGAGGTGCGTGGGGGGAGGCAGGATTGCACCCAGGGCCTAACGGGCAGGCCTACACTCATGGACCCCTGTGGACCACTGCACAAGAGTGACTGGGGCCCCCGGTGGGGTAACTGGAACAACATACTGGCGTCACGAGAGCGGACCCCCGTGACGCGAGCTCCCGACACCACTCCACAGCGGACCCGGGCACGGCGACCCCCCCCGCTCGGCGCCGGGCCCGAGGCGTGCGGCGGGAGGTAGAGTCACATCGGTAGCCCAGACAGCTGGTACAAGACCCTACAGGCGCATCACCGAAAACACTTGGGGCCGGCCTAAGGTGGGGGTTATGGAGCAGCAGACTGAGGCGAGGCTATAGGAGGCTCTGCACGGTGACACTCCCAAGCGCCTCCTGTGGCTCCCCTTGGGCCTCTCAAGGCACAGACACACTATCGCCACCAGAAGACGCTTCAGGTGACGGCGGAATTGAAGCCTGCGGCCATCTGTCTATTGATAGCGCTGTGCATGGGCGCCGGCTCGTCGCGGAAACCAAATTGGGCCCCTCTTCTGGAGAATCCTGACAAGAATAGCCGACTACGTCCCTCCCGCTCGGAGGATCCCTGAGCCCAACCAAAAAGAAACGAGGCCGCGGGTAGTAGACCGGTGGAAGCGGATAGGAGGAGCATCTTTACCCTGCTATATCAAGGCCTCTCCCTTCTCCCTCCCGATCACCATCAGAACTGGAGGCGCTGGAATAAGAAGGGACACACAGGGAGGCTTGAACTCTCCTAGTCACCTCTCGGAGACATTTTCAACTGACAGAGACGTGGCCGATCAGATCAGTGCAGGATCGGGACCAGACCATGGGTAATGCAAACCAGTGGGTGGGCTGCCACCGGGAGAACTCACTGAGACGAGGAAGGGAGGCGGCAAACAGCAAAGCGCAGGACACGACAGACCGCAGTCCACTGGGTACATAGAGGAGGAGCACGACGCAGGAGCCCACCAGTGAACATCGGCGAGGGACACAACCGACATGGGGCGTCAGCGAGTAACAGGCACATCACAGGCCCCAGGCCCCCTAAGAACGACCTCCCCGGACCCTAAAAACACGCAATTGGAGGGGGAGTCCTTACGCTGAGAGTCGATGTCTGACAAACTGGACAAAGTCCTCACGGCAATAGAACATTCGAAAGTCACCATGGAAAATAAATTTGAAAAACTGGCCACAGATCTCAACCTGACCACAGGAGGTTGGCAGACAAAGTTAAACAAGTGGAGAAAACATTGCAAACCCTAGAACCGCAAGTACAGCAACAGCAAGACACCTTAAAAGACCTGCAATCGCGGATGAAGATCCTGGAAAATAAAACCAATGATTTAGAAAGGCACTCCCGCAGGAGCAACATCCGCATCCTAAATCTGCCAGAAGGGGTGGAAGGGACTAACCCTCTCAGATACATCGCAACGTTCACACCCGCAGGGGACCAGACCCCCTTCTTTTCCAAAGAGAGGGCACAACGGGTCCCGGCCCGCAGGCCACCACCAGGATCGCTGCCCCGACTATTCCTCTTAAAACTGCTTCATTACCAAGATAGATACACTATTCTCTGAGCAGCAAGACAGCAGGGACCACTTCGTGTGGAGGACAAGCAAGTCATGCTATTTCCAGACTACTCACAAACTGTTTAGCAACAGAGAGACACCTTTCTAGCAGTTAAATGCATCGTGCGCCAAAAGAATGTACAATATGCTCTGCTATTCCCAGCCCGTCTCAAAATTATTTACGACGGAACCACACACTTTTTCACAGACCCCGCAGAGGCTAGTACCTGGGTAGAACAGCGTTTATCAAACCTGGATAATCCCAAGAGCATGCAAACCTATCGATCGCCGGGCCACCAGAGACGTCAACACAAAAGAGTCACCCACCCTTACGCAGCTGATCCCGCGATCGGACTCATCTACTAAGAACTCTCCAGATCTCGAACAAATCATAGCGGAAGGCAGGAGGGCACTACGAGCGGCCACAGAGGTGAGGCTAACGGGGGAAAGTTCGGACGGAGAGAGAGGTCCACACCTGTTCACCTCAGAGGAAGATGGCAGCGATGCACACACTCCCCGTGATGGCTCGATAACACCCCCAATAGTAACCCCCCAACCGGCAGACACATTGATTTGATACTCCCAAGGCGGCACGATGAACTTTAGAGAAGGCATTCTCTGAGACCTCAACGCCCGAAAAGGGGACATTGCTCAGCACCAACGAGGCGCTCATGCAGGAGGTCTAAAACAAGGCAAGCTTGAAGACTGAATACTGGATTGAACAGCAGCGGGTAGAAGAGGAAGGAAAAGACACCTTCGGGCACTACTAACACACAGTCAACTGGTGGGTAGCCACAGTGGTAGGAGCTGGCGGAGACGGATGGCCACTTCCCCCAAGCAAGGAACTAAAGTTTGGACGTATCGCCCTGAGTGATAGGTCCGCCAAGTTGGGAATGTTTCCCATTGGTTAATCTTACTTCCCCCCCTCTTTCACATTCCCCCAGTACTCCCAGGGGACCGCATGTACGGAAATGGAAAATATAGTATACACACAAATGGCAGGCACTTTGATTCGGGAGGGACACAGGAGACGGATGGGGCACTATGCCAGGAGAAGCACTAACTAGACCCTAGACGAAATGGTGACCCAGATTCCTAACACTGATTTAGGCAGCATGCGCAGATAGCTCTCCTACAGGAGACACACATGACAGCGATAAAGGAGGATCGCCTATGTAAAAAATGGCGGGGTATTATTTGTGCCATGATAGACTCTGCATTTGCCAGGGGTGCCCTGATTTGGATTAGACCCGGGATCCCCTTCAGGGAGCAATCACGAGTAGTAGACAAAGAAGGCCGATACTCCCTGATAGCAGGACTATTAGAGGGTCGATCAATACTGTTCGGAAGCATATATGCCCCCAATGTGGAGCAGGACCAATATTGGAACCGCCTTACAGGAGTACTAGCCCACTACACATCGATACCGTGGCTTTTGGGGGGAAGATTATAACTGTACCCTGGACATCTGTCTGGATAGGTCTCACCTCCCTTCAGCGCAATCCCCCGCACCTAAACAGACAGAGCAATTTCGAAATTGGGTGAACCACTGGGCACTGGTAGACGCCTGGTCAGAGAAGAATCCAAACATTAAAATATACTCCTTTTACTCCGCCCCACATAATTTATGGTGAGGCTAGATAGATTCCTTTGCTCCACAGCACTACTCCCCAAAATACAACACACGTAATACCTGGGAAGAGTCTTGTCAGACCATGACGCGCACACAGTGATCCTCAGATGGAGACCACCCCACCCCCCATCCCTCCATGGAAGTTGCCACGGGAGTGCCTCACTGATCAGGCGTTCTGTCACACACATGGTAACCACATTCAGGAACACTTTGTACTAAATGCCGGCACAGCGACATCAAGATTGATAGCTACCCCAGAGCAAGTGGCAGAGGCCAAGACATCTCATGCAGAGACCATCAGGGACCTCCGCAAATATAACTTCAGGGTTGACGCCGCCAGGGTGCATCGAGAGGGAAATAGGGCGGGGACACTCCTGGCCTGGCTCGCTAAACAAGACACGGACATGAAACCAATCACCGAGTTGATAGATAAGACAGGCACCCCTACACATTCACAAGTAGATATATTACAAATTTTTCACGACTATTACACGGGAATCTATTAGGCCCCGACGCCGGCACCAAGTCACGTGTTGACCCAGTTCCTCCACCCACTACCTCTGTCCAGCATCCCATCCGCAGACAGGAAGGCGTTGGAGGCAAAGATGAAACCCCCGGAGGTAATCGACGCAATCAGAGCTCTGGCACGAAATAAAGCGCCGGGAATGGATGGCTTTCCCCTTGAGTACTATAGCACCTTCTCAGTCCAGTTGACCCCACGGATTGTATCCATGTACGAAGATGCGCTGAAAAGAGGCGAACTCCCAGGCTCGCTCTGGGAATCTACCCTGGTGACATTCCTCAAGCCACAAAGAGACCCCACGCTCCCGACCTCAGATAGACCAATAACCTTGCTCAATGCAGACTGTAAAATACTAGGCAAAATATTAGCGGATCGGTATATCCAAATTCTCCCACAATTGATCCACCCAAACCAAAGCAGTTTTCTCCCATGGCATAACATTTCACAGAATATACGAATGTTATTCCATATACAGGATAGAGCAAAAGATCAGTTCCCACGTGCAGCGTGCCTGATTCTGGACCTTGAAAAGGCCTTTGATACATTGCAGTGGCCATACCTATTCGCTGGCCTCGTAAAAATACGCGTCGGACAAACCCTACTGGCGTATACACAACTCCTCTATAAAGGCCTCACATCTAGGTTGAGAATAGGGAAATACATCTCAGCTCCATTTCCGGTGGATTGGGGGGCCAGGCAGGGGTGCCCTCTGTCCCCCCTCCTGTTCGCTCTGGCAATGGAGCCCCTAGCCATATGCTTACATCAGGGGAGCAAGACATGGGGTATCCCAATAGCAGACACGGTACACTGCATATCACTATACGCAGATGAACTTCTGATCTATGTTCGAGATGTCACGAGCGACCTAACTCCGATATGGACAATATTACAAGACTTCGCGGAGACCTCCGGACTCAATGTCAATTGGGACAAATCTATGATCTTTCCATTGAGCCCACACTTAGCTCCCCTAGACATATCAGTGGGAACCCAGAAACTAATATAGAGTGTTACGGCACCCCGGTACCTAGGGGTAAGACTATATCACTCTCCCGAGGACTTCTATGAGGGGAACCATCACAAGGCATTAGCAGTGCTGCGTGCTGCGGTAACCTTCTGCAAGACCCTACCCTTGGCCCCCATTGGGCGCGTAGCCATAGCCAAGACGATTATGGTTCCCAGACTACTTTATTACTTCTCCAATCTCCCTGTAACACCACCACGCTCCTTCTTTTGAGAGCTAGATACATTATTCACAGCATTAATCTGGGGGGGCGGTAGACACAGGGTAGCCCCAAACACACTGTACTTACCCACAACTCAGAGGGGGCTGGGAGCTCCTTCCTTCGAAGCAAACTTCTTGGCAGCTCAACTTCAGTGGTTATCTCATTGGAAAGCAGAACGCCACATAGGGGAGACGTTCTCCGACGACGGCCGAGTACCTCTTCCGGCCATCCGGAGAATGCTAATGCCCGGTACCAAGCCTATACGCACACACCCCCTACAGGTATCAATAGCCCGCACGTGCATGATGCGAATACATCGTATGTCAAGAGGAAAGCCCCTATACTCCCCACTACTCCCATTAATAGGATTTCCACAACAGGAGAAATATTACAAATATTACACCACTGGAGCCCTTCAAGTATTTACCGATCATGCAGTGACGGAGATCGAGTCCCTATTTGAGGACGGGCAGCTGAGAACATATGCCCAAGTGATGGAATGCTATGATCTCCCACCGGGACAGTTCCTGATGCATAGACAATTATTAGATAGCGGCCGGCACTGCTGGATTCTTAATGATGGGGAACCACTGACGCACCCGGTACTACACACTATCCCACGCATGGGTACGGGGAGACACTTAGTCACCTGGCACTACAAAGCGATCCGGGAACTGATCACTACTCCCTTGAACGCGTAACGACAGAAATGGGAGGATGAGGTAGGACGGGTGTTCCATGACCGGAAATGGGGAAAGGCATTGGAGTATCCAAAAAAGGTCTCTAGGAACGCACGCTTCAAAAACATTCAATTCAATATCTTGCATAGCGCATACCTCACACCACACCGGCTCCACCATTTTTATCCTGATACACATTTCGCATGCCCCCGATGCCAGACTCCTGAGGCAAACTTTAAACATATGTTTCGGGACTGTTCCACGATCCAACAGTATTGGGATAGGGCACACCAGACACTCCGAGCGACGGTCAACCTCATGGTCATATCCACATGGGAGGTGTGTGCCCTGGGAATCTTCCGCAGGCAGAAGACAGAAAAGGTACTTTGCCGTTTTGCATCCCTAGCCATTCACTTAGCAAAACAAGGAATAGCCATGCATTGGAGGGCCCCAGCAGGGCCCCCAGAAGCAGCCTGGGTAGGCGCCATGAAAAAGTGGGGGGCGGCGGAGGAAGAAGCACTGAGGGACGAGGAAGTGAAAGGGATACGTAAACATCCCATATCTATGGAATGGGCGCAACTACTATTTCAATTCATACCGGAGGCAACGCAGGTGGTATCACCCATGGCCTCACAGTCTCAATCTCAAACTCCACCCCTATCCCCCTTAGGACAAACAATAACCAACACGAGGCGGACGTGTGACACTTAAGACCAACGCTATACTTGGGCACTACCTGACAAGCTCCTCCGTCTCCTATGGGAGGTCCTCCCCGGCCTTTCTCTCTCCCCATACAAACACCACAGCACACTAAAAACAAACCAGAATTAGCCACGCAACTGACTGTTACCAAGATACATTCCGACGACTCCCTAACCCTCCCCCCCCGGCTCCCCCCCACAGTTAACGGTTCTGTTTTTTCCCCTCAAAATCCCCGAAACTGACCTACCACAATTGGGAACACATTCATGGACCTTATACATGAAGATTCACGAGGACAGAGATGGGGAAGAAATACCAACCCACACCCCTGGGAAACCCACATAAGCAGGCTCCACCAAAACATACAAACATAAGTAGAGTCCAACTGAAGGGTAATCCCCATATTATCTCACTGTACCTTGCCCGTGATGTAAGATGTATGATAGTATTGTTGATCCATACTACAATGATACCATCCAAACACCTGCAATCGGCTGTCAACATGTGTTAATGATGATGTGTAACTTTGTACCATGAAATGTAAAATCCCAATAAACAAATTTATACAAAAAAGAACCCTATTTCTTTTTCAGTGAAATCCCATACTTCTTGGTTCACGGTTGTTTTCAGTTCTTCTGGTAAATCATCTATTGTCATTAAAGCAATACATTTCATCTACCTCTGTACCTTGTTTAGCAAGCATTATCTTATATACAATATCTTCATCCGGGGTATGAAAAGCAACACTGTCCGGTGTACAATAGATTGGGCAATTCATTTTACACAACAGATCTCGTCCTAATAGGTTTACTGGACTAGAATCACAAACTACAAATCTATGCATGTCTTTAAAATTTCCGATTTGCACTTCCATGGGTTCTGTAATTGGGGTTCTAATCTGCAGATTTGATACTCTGACGACTTGGATGGAGTCTCCCAAGAGAGGTAGGTTTGGGATGTCTGCTGTTCTCATAGTAGAACGGGTAGCACCAGTATCCAATAGAAAAGTGATATCATTACCTTCCACTTTCCCATCAATAAATGGACCTGACTGATCTACTGGCAAGGATGCGCCAAGTACGCACTCCTCTGCTTCCCTCCTCAGGCACCCCCATTGCAAATGACCAATTTCATCAACATTATTTTGTAAAAGGTATTGTGAAATCACAGAATTTTTCTTACCACTTCCTCCTTAAAATCCGGCGTCCGCACTGTACTTTGGTTGGCTCACAAAATTTGGCATAGGGGCTGGTGGCACCTGACACTGTTGATTACCTATCTGCTGTGGCTGATTCATAAGCACCTCATTCTGCGTCTGTGGATTTAAATTTTGGTTTGGCCCATTATTATTCTGAAAACTGTTACACTCGTTCTTCCAATGTCCAAGCTTTCAGCACCCATGACAAGGAAACTTCTTCTTTGCATCCTCTCTATTCATTCGTCCTCTTAATTTACCACCATTCGCCGCATGATCACTCTGATTTGTTTCTTTCATCTGACCATCAGTCTGACTATTCAACTTAAGTTCCTGCTGTTCTGCCAATTTCACTTGTGCCCACATCATTTTCTCTTTTAGCTTTCTATCCCAGCAATATTTTGCGTACTTCAGAATCTCATCTATCGTCTTGCTCTACCAGCACAGCATGTGCTGCTGAATCATCTGACTAATCTCCGGTTTCAAACCATACACAAACCAATACACAAAATGTCCCATATCCTTATCACCAATGTTCTCAAAACCACTATACTGCTTAAACACCTGTAGTAACCTTTCATAATATGCATGTACAGACTCATTTGGCTCCTGAGTTGTTCTATCTATTTTCACCCAATCTGTTTTTTTAGGCCGGATTTTTCCTTTCAGAAAAGTAATTACTTGGTATTACTTCTTCATCACATCATCTGAGGGTGCTCCAGTTTTAGAATCTCTTGGATACTCTTCACTTGGCCAATCAACTGTGATCTTACACTCTGTCCATAAGTCAGCAGGTACTACTATATCAAACAGACCATCCAGATCTTTCAACAGAACCTTCAAAACTTTTTCAAATCTATCACCCTGTTTGTACCATTCAACTGGTTTCTCTCTCAACCTAGGGAAGTCATTCGTAAATGACAAAATATCTTGTCGGCTCCATGGGACATGAACATATCCACCAATAGGTACCTCTCTCATGGGACGCAATCTTTCTACCTTTTCTGATTCTTTTAGCAAATATGTAGAGGATGCTTCCTTCGCTTGTGCTTCCTCCTTCTTTCTTGTCCACCTCGTTCTCCACTTGTCAATGTCTCCCCATTTTTGCAAAATATTCATCAACTCCTTTACTTGTAGTTTCTTACCAGACACATTCATATTTTCTAAATCTTTATCTGTAAACTCCACTCGATATGGTTTCTGTAGCACTTTCGATCTCCCTATATCTATTCCCATCTCTGAAGCAAGCTCTGTCAATTTCTCATTAAACAATTTTGCATTTCTAGTTATACTCCTACATACAAACAACTCTTCCTCATTTTAATGGTTCAATCTTTCCATTCTCACATTTCCAGCTATCATCTCTTCCAATTCTACCTTCAGTTTGTAAATATCTAAAATCTTTGGAGTGAGCTTGTTTTTATTCCCTGTGCCCACCTCTCCGAATCTTCTGGAGTTACCGCTGTTGAACTTCTTGTTCCTTATGGTACCACAGACCTTCTTTCTTTTAAACTACTGGGTGTAACTACTGGGTGTAACTCTTTTTGGGGTTTCACTTACCGATTCTCTTATCGGTAGATCCATTAATGAAACTACTGAATCGCACTCACTGGCTTGATCATCAGATATTACAATCTCTTTTCTAGGATTACTCAAAGGAGTTGTTTCAGGTTGTGGTTTTGGGCAACTTATTTTGTCTCAATACAATGGAACAACAGGACCTATAGTCACTGGTATCGTCAAGGCTTCAGGGTTTAAATTAAATCGACCTATTTTCTGTATTAATTCATCTCTATTTTTGCTTAACGCTTCTTTTACCCTGTCTTGAAGCACCCTAATAACTGATGTATCATGTAAAATGTGTGGAATTGAGGGTGTTCCCATTACTGGTACACTTGGGGTGGCTCTACTGGGTCCTTCTTGATAAGGTGGAGGGTTTTTAGTTAAAATGTCCTCCAACAATTCATCATCTTATTCACCACATCCTGTCACATTCATATGTTTTGCTTTTTCTTTACACTTGCTCCCTAACTGTTCTTCAGCCATTAACACTGGGTATAACCCTTCTGATACCATTGCTCTTCTCCACTGTTTCATCTGTCCCTCACATGACTCATGCAAATATCGAGGAAAACGTCTCATATATCTCCCACTTCTGTTTTTCTCTCGTTCATATGACTCAATCTCCCATTCTTCTAATGCCTCATACTGCGTTAGCCTAGGTCTTAGATCTAAATCATTCATCCTCATCCTCAAATTCTCCCATTAAACGTACCATTTTCAGGGAAAGCTAAAACACCATCACCCTTTGTGTATTCCATCCAATTTTCCATCCATACACAAGTATGATATCCTCTTTCCATCATCATAAATGAAGCAGGCGTTTTTGGTGGCGGAAAAGGAATTCCCTCTCTAGTCAACACAGGCTTATATTTCTTAAAGAAATTCTTAATTTTCTTTATTAATGAATTTTTTCTTTTTTCTCCATACATTCTAGACACTCGGTGTAGGAAACAATAATCCGCAAACCCTCGAGTTTTTCTGTCGGGGCGACTCACACCAAAAGGCAAATCAGAATCAAACATACAAATTTTCGTCGACCAATCCTAAAACAGCTTCTATTCAATCACCCAATCAGATTCCGGCTCACGCTCGCGGTTTGACCAATGCCAGCGGGGCCCTTTTCTATGGCGTCAGCTCTGCTCCTTACTACTGACCCCTCCTTTCTAATCCGCGTCAGTCACACGCCCTCTGTTTCAGCCTATCCCAGCGCGGCTCTCTGTGACGTCAGTGCAACTCCAGCAACTGACCCTCCCTTCACAAGGTAATACGAAAACGTATTTCTTTACTTTTCTTTAAATGAAATTCGTTAATGACAACATAAAAACATTCGCTTCCCTGCCTGTCCGCTAAACAAAGGATAGATTTCCACCTTGTTCTGGAGTCTCAGAGTTGCTCCTCTTTCACTGCGAGTAAAACCTCTGTTTACCCTTCATTCAAGCTCAAGAGAACATGCTACTCCTTCAGTGTGTTTCACCAGTGAACCTTTATCTTTCACTCACACTCGCTTTTACACGAAATAGTCCCTAACTTAACACTGCCAGCTCTGCATAGCTTCTCAGTGCTATTCCAACAGACGAGTAACCTCACTACAGTGTGGCTTCTGTCACCACCCGCTATTCATTCCCCGGGAATTTTCCAGACAACATAAAACAAGACGCTAACTCTTTTTGTTAAACATAAATCGATTAATCAATAATCAATACTTATCACCAAACTAGTCAATAATACCCATAGCTCTGCTCCCAGAAAACTGATCAAGTGGTGTACCAGCAACAGATACTACAATACCATATACTCACCTGGGCCCATAAACACATACACACACACACAGTTGGGCAAAACCGCTGGAGTCAAAATGTATGTTTTCAAATTCAAAGATTAGATACCTCTTATTCCTAACTGACCTTTCACGGATCAAAAAGATCTTTCCTCTGGTCAATGGACCATTAGTTGAACTAGTTGATGGTGAAACGACCTTAATTAATCCTCTTCTTGTAATAAAATAACCACAGACTCGGGGGAAAAAATGTAAATCTTTATCTAAATTATTTGGATGTGAACCACTTCAAAGTACAGTACAGTCTCCGTCACTCATAGGAGAGAAGTTTCAATTAATCAGTCATAAGACACACACTTTATTCTTTTGCAATGACTTCTGCTCAGAAAGGAGAGGATAGAGAGAAGAGAACATCTACAAACTCACGAAGTTATAGTTACCTAGGATGGTGTGAAGACCAACCCCCTGGCCAAAGGGCTGGTAGGGGTCCCCTGGGATAGATCAGGCGACTAAGGCTTCAGGACAGGATTCAGGATAGGATAGATGACCTCTCTAGCACCAACGCTTACGACGCACCCCTCTCTGACACTCTCTTCCTCCTCGAGATTCTTCCACGATCTTCTTCTAATTTAATTATGTTAAGATAGATGGTTCTGCATTCGATTCTTCATCAGCATCTCCGACAGCATCACGAGCTCTGCAGCATTCAGCAAAATCTCAGTCTCAAACTAACTAAGACTACCTAAATTATATCCTTCGATATTCATGTACCACACATTAAAGTTTCAATATCGCAGAAATACAAATTCTGATTGTACAGGCAAGTGGGGGGAGATCATCACACCATGCTTATATGTCATCTTAGTCTATCAACCCATTGTTCATAAATCCAACCCCTTAATTTTTATTCAGAGCGCTCAATGAAATTCGTTTTATTTATTTCGACCACTAGATGGGTGTCTCTCAGATCAAAGGTTAATGCTTTGTTCATTATTCTTGGAGAGTGAGATTAGACAGTAGGTGACAAGCAGACTTCCCATTTTATTTTTGGCAGGTTCGCACAGCACACAGCGCAAACCTTACTCAAGCACATAAGCGCTCTTCACAACAGACGCCTGCTAAAAAAGTATTATTTTCAGCACAGTGAAATTTAAAGAGATTTGAACCCTGTTTCCCATGTGATATGGTCAGCAGCTATAGCTATGAGGCCACATTGGCTCTTGCGAAGGTTCGGCTCATTTTGGGCTTGAGGGTCCAAGAGGACCTCAAGCTGAGCCAGAGCTAGGCACTTGGATTGGGCATTTCAGTGGCTCGCCCACCTCTAGAGCAACCTTATAGTCTATTAAATCAAAAACAGAAGGATTTTGTACAGCGCGCATCCTGGACTCACATTTTGAACATGCTGTCATATGTCATAATGAAGAAAAAGAAGACTCAATTAAATACAATATTTTCACAGAATCACACAATTTGGTGAAATAGGGAAGCTGGGATTGAGCCCAGGATTTCTAAATCCACTTTGTGCAGTTCAGCCACGAGACTGACTCATCCCGGCACTATTAGCTTTTAAAACATGTCTTTGGTGAAAGCAACTTTGGCTGTGGTGCACAGAGATCTTTAATTGCCACTCACAAATAATAAAATTAAAGGGAACATTGTTGGGCTGCCCATCTGGTACCCCGTCCTATTACACATTGTTTGGAGAAACAGAGATACAGAGACCTATGTTTGACCCTTACCAGAGGACTTGTGTACAGTAAACACATCTATTTTATAAGCACAAGTCCAAAGTCCATTCTAATCAGCACCACCCACCACCACAGGAGTACTCCCACCAGGGTCCGCCAGCGTGTGGAACAATCTCCTAATATTTGAGGCAGTGCACCTATGTGGAAAAATCCTGGACTGATCTGCATGGACCAATCTGTGTAACCAGGGAAGTAGGCAGTTTGCTAAGATTTTGCTCAATATTTTGTGTTGAGCATTGATAATGGACAATACAAGGTCACATTTATGGAGTCTAAATAATGATTTAATAATGGTATTAGCCTTCTTGTTGGTCTCCATCTATACAGAATGCAAGTCGGGTACCAAAAGGGCCTCATATGTCTTTAAAATTTCAGGCAGAAAACATATATTATGAGAAGCTTGCTGGCCCCATTCTTTGGATCGCCGTGAGTATTTCAGCCTCAGTGAGAGGTCCGTCAATTGATTCTGCTTTTTCTTGGGTC
Source organism: Triturus cristatus (assembly GCF_964204655.1). Classification (NCBI taxonomy): domain Eukaryota; kingdom Metazoa; phylum Chordata; class Amphibia; order Caudata; family Salamandridae; genus Triturus; species Triturus cristatus. The sequence goes on along the minus strand of NC_140589.1, from coordinate 1,487,289,304 downwards.
AGTGTAGTAAAAAGTTTGTTATCTCCATATTGGTAGCTTAAGTATGACACTGGGATAACTCAGAGTAATTGTGTCTGAATATGTTCTGGGGGTTTTCAGGAGGAGCGGCCTAATCCAGTCTGAGTGACATTAATTATTTCTAATTGACGAAGTTCTGTTCCAAGCTGCAAAGCATCTTTACTCAATCTAGCCCATACCCCTTGAGAGGCATGCATGTTCCACGTGTACACACCGTAAAAGACTCCAACATTCAATCCCCAGGGACCTAATATTTCAGGCAAAGCAGTGGCGTAGCTAGACCTTTGGCCGCCCATGACATCCCTGGCGTTTGCAGCCCATGGCGGCCTGCATGTAAGAGCAGGGGTGGCGGATTCCCACGACAACCGCAGGTAAGAGGGGGGCTGGCAATTCCCACGCATCTGCTGTCCAGAGACGGCCGCTGGTACAAGCGTGGGGTGGGGCGAGGCCGCCGCCCCCAAAACTCATGTCACCCGGGGCGCTCCACCCCCCCATCAGATCAGATGCAGTGCGGCACAGGTGTTCAGTATAGGAGCCATTATCATGAAGCCAGTGGAACCAAGGAATCTACCCAGTCATGAGTGAATGTCATGAAATGAATGGAGAGGAATAGGTGAATTCCATACCTTGTGGGTGGTGTTCACACCATATTTCAGAGCCCCTACTGACTAACCCAAGAACTAAGCCCAGTTGCTACACTTATTATCAGCACCCCAAGAACAGGAGGATGAGATCTATCCATGTGCAGTGAAGAAACACAATTATAGGCCCAGCCCAAAGGAATAGGGATGTAATTCTGTGCTGCAACTAAGAGCAACAATGTATCAAGAAACTCCACTTTAGCAAATGTGGGGGCATAAGTAGCGGACAGTATCAAGGGTCTTCCATCTAAATCACCAATGAGAAACACATATCAGCCCTCCTTATCAATATCTCAGTGTATAACGTAGGGGAGGCCTGGACGAACCCAAATCAGCGCACCATGGACATACGAAGACAAAGAGGTGCAAAAATTCTGATCTCTCCACCTTTTCCCTAATTTGGTCCCTTCACCCAGAAAGAGGTGAGTCTCCTGAGGGCAGGCAATATCTATATTTTGCAGGCCAATTCTCTAATTCAGTAAAAACCACAAGGCTTTTTGTTTTATAACCCTCACCCACCCGGGTACCACTTGACTTGCTGTGCTGCAATCAGGCTTTAGATCCGCCCATACCACTAGTCTGTTGTGCTGTCTATATTAGATTAATTTAGAGCTGACTTAGTCATGGGCTACATTAATGCACTGATTTTATTGGACCTTTCAGTGGCACTCAGTAGGATCAAACATAATATTCGGCTTGACCGCCTCAATGGCCATAGGAATTAGGGAATATGCATTGGATTGATTTAGCTCACTCCTGTCTAATTGGACTGAGGCCGTCAAGCTAGGCCCATTTACTGACCAGCAGGTACCTATAGCTAGTGGGGTGCCTCAGGAATCCTCTCTTTCCTTACTGTTATTCAATGAATTTGTGATCCCCCTAGCCAGGTTGCT